>NC_061120.1:36309260-36486130 GCF_002878395.1 Capsicum annuum | reverse complement strand
AAAAAATATAAAAATGGCATTGAGGAAATTATTAAAAAATAATTCAAAAATTATTTAAAAAATAAAAATAAAAAACTGATTATGAAAAATTTTTTTAAAAGTTTTTAAAAAATAAAAATAAATAATTTCATTGAGGATCTAAATTATTAAAAGTTATTTAAAAAATAAAATAAAAAATTGATCATTAAAAAGAAATTATAAAATCTTTTAAAAAATCAAAATAAAAATGGTATTGAGGATCCAAATTATTAAAAAATAATTATAAAATTATTTAAAAATTAAGAATTAAAAAAATGATTATTAAAAAGAAATTATAAAATTTTCAAAAATAAAAATAAAAAATTGCATTGAGGATCCAAATTATTAAAAAATAATTATAAACTTATTTAAAAACAAAAATAAAAAATGATTATTAAAAAGAAATTATAAAATTAAAAAAAAATGAAAGTAAAAAACTCCACCACCATCCCCCAACCCCCCTCCCCCAACGTTCATTTTCTTCCCCACCCCCACCCCCACCCCTTGATGTTCCTATTCTCCATTAAACTTTTCTGTGAACCTAAAACACACACACACATACACATAATTTTATTTTAAATCTACTTCAAGAATTTAAAAGAGGGTCTAGAATAAAGCCATCTTTATTGAAATTTTTCATAAAATGGTGATATTAATGGAGAAAAAAGTGATATTTCTTGTAATTTTCAACAAAAAAGTGATCTTTATTGTAAAAATTTCCAAGGAATGGGAAAAAAAGTGATGTTTGTTGTAATTTTTCAAGAAATGATGATACTAGTGGAGGAAAAAAAAGTGAATTTTGTTGGACATTTTCAAGAAATGAAAATAATTATGGTGGATTAAAAAGAATTTGTTCATGTGAAGACATGGGATTGGGGTGACGATGAAGACGCGGGGTGGGGTAGGGTTGAAATGATAAAGACACGGGGTGGGGTTGAAGATGCAGGGGGTGGGGTGGGGTGCTGTGAAGAAGATGACATAGGGGGGTGGGGTACTTTTTTTAAAAAAGAATTAAGAAACTATAATAATTAAAAATTATATTAATAAATAATTTAAATATAAATTTTTTAATTAATATTTTTTGGGCCCCCTCAGTGCCACTTGACACATTTCAATTCGTAATTTAGTAAAAAAATTTCTCACGCGCCTACAGCAAGTGCATTGCATGCGCAGTGCCATGTAGGTAAGAAATGCCCAATTGGATCAAAATTTGGGGGGTTTTGGGGTCTGATAGATACAGGTCATAGTTGAGGGATCTAAGTGAATTTTCGAAACAGTTTGAGTGCCTATCGATGACTTTAGCCTACATACATGCATACATACATACATATATATATATATATATACATATATATATACATACATATATACATACATACATACATATATACATACATACATACATACACCTACACACACACACACATATATATATATACTAGTTTAGGTGTACGCGCCTTGTACGTATACCTCACTTTAATGAGTTCAAACATTATATTAAATAAGATATTTGTTTAAATAATAAAGATGAATACAATAACTAAATTTAATATCTTTTGAGTATGTAAAGATGGAGAATTTATCTTTACAAAAAATATTTTAAAAAGTTGATCGACATTCATCTACCATCTATAAATTGCAACAAAACAATACAAGATAGAGACATCAATATAATACATTTAAATCTGATCTTTACACACAAAAATTTTCTCAAAGTCACCCAACACTCATTTATCACCTGTAAACATAACAAAATAATATGATAATAGAGATATCAAAATAATACAACCAAACCTAACCTTTACACAAAAAAATTCCTTAAAAGCCACCAACATTTATCTATCATCTGTAAACTGCAACAAAATAATACGATAAAAGTGATACCAAAATAATATAATTAAACTTAAATTTTACACACAAAAAATTCTCAAAGCCGATCGAGATTCATCTACGAACTGTAAACTACCAAAAAATAACAAACTAATAGAGATATTATGATAATACAACTAAACCTAACCTTTACCTAAATGTTTTTTTCAAAGCTGATCACATTCATCTAGCATCTGTAAATTAAAATAAAACAATAAGATAATAAATATATCAAAAGAATACAATTAAACCTAACCTTTACACAAGAAATTCTTCAAAGCCAACCGACATTTATCTACAACCTGTAAACTATAAAAATAAATATATAATAGTGATAACAAAGCTTCGACTTTGATCCAACTAATTCTTGTCTGAGTGAAAATTTTGATCCTAAAGAATGATTTTGAATGAAAAAAAGGAGATATATATATACACACATGTTGAATTCTATTATGCTGACAAAAACAGTGTAGAAGTTGAGGGTTGGAAAATCAAGCATCCACCATCTAGATATACAATCGAATCAAGTTAGATAAGTATCAATTATATTCTTCCAATAGGCAAACCGTTTGTTCTCTAGTTTAAAGTAAATCTCATTTTTTATAAAAGTATTTCCTTAATTGAGTCCTATTTTAGGAGTATTTTCTAGTTGAACAGTAGAAAGAAAAATATTAATTAATTCTCCTACCATATATTTTAGGAGTCTCATATATTCTAGGAAGTCTAGCAGAAAGGAAAATATTAATTAATTCCCCTACCATATATTTTAGGAGTCTCATATGTTTTAAGAAGTCTAATTAATATAATAAAAAATAATTAAATAATAATTTTTTTTAAAAAAGTGAAAAGACAATTTTGTCTAATGAAGAGTCTTTTAATGAACGGTAAAAAGTTCAAATCACTTTTCTAAGGGTCTTCACACTTTTAATATACTATAGATATGAGAAAAGACATCAAATCCCCCCTCAACTTATAGCCAAAACTTACTTTAGACCCTAAACTAATCGGACAATTATTTACCCCCCCCTAACAACTTTCAAGTGAATTAATTTCAGCCTTTACGGCTGACGTGGTTAAAAAAAAGAAAAACACGTGAATTTTATTTTTTTAAAAAAAGGGCCCACTTTTTATTTAATTATATATATATATATATATATATATATATATAATCAATAAAAAAATAAGAAAATCCAACTTCATCTTCTTCCTAACACCCACTTACCCCACCCCGAGCCCACCCCATCCCCCAAGACCCCATTTTTCATCTTCTTCGAACCCCTACACCCGTTTCTTTGTGTATAGGTGTATTTCTTTCTTAGCATTTTTACTTGTGGAAGATTGGTTTTTTAATTTGAATTCATTTCGATCTTTAATGGTGGTGTTTCTTTGATTATTTTATTCTTTGGCAAAGAAGAGCTGGTTTTAGATAGATCTGATGAGGTTTTTTTTAATTGTAGGGAAAGTGATTTTGGTTGAATTTGTGTATTTGATGAAAATGGAATTGAGCTTTTTCAATTGAAATTTTAGTGCAAGTTTCTCTTCCCAATTCTGGAAGAGCTTGGAAGTAAAATGAAGATTAGTTTTCTTCTTCCCAATTTTGTCGAAAGAAAAAAGCAGAGAAGGCAAATTCTATTACTACTTTTATTTTTTCATATCGAATTGTGCAATTTTGTTTGTGTTTTGAATTTAAAATTTTGTTTATTGATTTATTTTTGAGATCATGTATTTGTATTTAGTTTATTGTTCGATTTGCTTAAGTTAATTCAAGTCAACTTTTCATTTGATGAAGAAAAAAATTCACTGAAAAACTTACAACAATTGAGAAAAAACTCATGGAAACCTTGCAACAATGGAAAAAAGGGGAAGAGTTTGGTTAGGTTTGGAAAGGGTGAGGCGAAGAAGATGGATTTTGGGGGTGGGGGAGAATCGTATATCCAAGAAAGGAAGAGAAAGGGAGGCGCTGATGAAGAAGAAGAAGAAAGAGGGGAAGGGGGGGCTGCTGAAGAAGAAGAAAGGGAAGGGGGCTGATGAAGAAGAAGAAGCAAGGGGGTGGGGTTCTATTCTTTTATATATATATAAATAATACATATATATTTTTTATTTTTTTAAAATATATAAATAATATATATATATATATATATTTTTAAAAATATATATAAAAAGTATGCGAGTGGGATTACTTTTTTTTACAAAATTATAATAACTTACGTGACAATGACATGGCACTGATGTGGCATGACATGACACGTGTGTAGTGCACTCTCCGTTGTGAGAGTGAGATTTTGATTTTGAGGTTAAATTAATTCACTTGAAAGTTGTTAAGGGGGTAAATAATTGTCCGATTAGTTTAGGGTCTAAAGTAAGTTTTGGCTACAAGTTGAGGGGGGATTTGATGTATTTTCTCTATATACATACATACATACATACATATATTTTCATCCAATATTAGTCAATCTTAATAGTTTTTATCCAATAGGAGGCTTAGAGGCCTTTTGGCCATATATAATATTACACTTTTTTTCAGAATTTTTTTTCAATTTATAAAATTTGTGGTGTTTGGCCATGAAAATTTCAAAAAAAATTCCAAATTTACTTTTAGAAAAGTGAAAACAAGTTTTTGTTGTTTTCACTTTTCTCCAATTCCAATTTTTATTATTATTACATATAACCACAAATTTTTTTAACTTTTACATAAAGCCCCTCTTAACTTTAGCCATCTACCAACAACCAATCATAAATAACTTGTGAAATTAGTCAAGGTGTACAAGAGCTGACCGACATTACGATGCTTATCGAGCCAAATTGCCTATTGATGATGGAATTGTCTTTCTTTTTAAAGTGAAAGCGACGCTACAAAATGTGAAGTCACCAACTTGTTATTTGGTTTGCTGTTGTATAGTTATTTGGTTCACTAGTGTTACAAAAAGGGTAACACCATAACAAAAATTATATGGATCTTTCTCATCATTGAAATTTGGTTTGCTATTCTTTTTACAGAGAATAATATACATGGACTTTTCATCTCTTATGAGTATTATAGTTCCAGTACCATATATCAAGTACTCCATCTCTCTACAATGACTTTAAATGCTTTAAACTCAATTTAAAAATCACATTTGGTTGTATGTTAGTAGGTAAATTAGTTAGTTGGGTGATTTTGATAGTTTTTAAAAGTTGGGGGTATAAAATTATATTTAAAAAAGATTTTTCAAAAATCTAAAAAAAAATCTTTTAAAAAGACATGGCCAAACACAACTCCAACTCCAACTTTAAAATTTTTTAGTTTTCATGGCCAAACGCCTATTAGTTATTTTTTTACCCCAATATGAAATAAAAATGAAATAATTACGAAATAATTAATAATCTACAAAATTAATTTTTGTTTTCAAATGTCAAGTAACTAGTTCTCAAGGTACCACTTGGCATAATTATAGGCTAGATTATTCTTCTTTATTATATATATAGACATGAAATAAACATGAAATAAATATGAAATTATTAATAATCTACAAAATTATTTTTTGTTGTAAAATGTCAAGTAGCAAGTTCTCAAGATGACTCTTGACATAATTATAGGCTAGATTATTCTCCTTTATTATATATATAGATACGAAATAAATACAAAATAACTAATAATCAATGAAATTAATTTTTGTTGTCAAATGTCAAGTAGCTAGTTCTCAAGATGCCACTTGGCATAATTATAGACTAGATTATTTGTCACGATACGATTCACGAGTCATGATGACACCTACTTTATCTTGCCAGTAGGTAAGGCAAACCGTATCCTGGAGCTATATGGATAACTTGGTGGAAAATGGCTTAAAAGCATAAGATTTTCAAAAGTCAAAATTTCTTTCAAAAAGATATGACCAAACACAACTCCAACTCTAACTTTAACTCCAACTTCAACTTCAACTTCAAATTTTTTTAGTTTTCATGGCCAAATGCCTATTAATTATTTTTTTACCCTATTATGAAATAAAAATAGAATAAATATGAAATCATTAATAATCTATAAAATTAATTTTTGTTGTCAAATGTCAAGTAGCAAGTTCTCAAGATGCCACTTGATATAATTATAGGATAGATTATTCTTCTTTATTATATATATAGATATGAAATAACTAATAATATATGAAATTAATTTTTTAAATCAAATGTCAAGTAGCTAGTTTTCAAGATGACACTTGACATAATTATAGACTATTCTATTTTTCAAGATCTGATTCCTGAGTCATGATTACACCTACTTTATCCAACCAGTAGGTTAGACAAACTGTAGCCCAGAGCTACATGGCTAACTTGGTGGAAAATGGCTTAAAAGATGAAAATCAACAACTAAAGACTTAAATAGCAATAAGACAGTCATAACAGTCTAATAGGTAAATAAAAGGTCAACAATCATTTCAAGATTTAATAATTTTGGTACAAGAGCTACCATAATGAACTATAAGTACTGAATAGTCAAATACAATGTGTCTAATAAATGAAGGACTAGGCATAGATAAATAGAAGAAAAAAGAGCAACTCTGACTCCGAGAGCTCACCCAATATCCAAAATCAATCCAGCATGAGTGTCACGTCAACGACGGTAACTAGTACTCGGATCTATACCAAAAAAGTACAAGAGTGCAGTATGAATACCAAAACCATGGGTACTCAGTAGGCATCATTGCCCGACTGAGCTAAATCATGATATAAGTACAATAAAATGTGAGATAACTAAGCTAAGTAAAAGTAAAAAGTCAAACCTGGAAATAAGCTACAGTGCCACTGTGCATAAATACTAAATAAATATGGAAAAGTAACATAAAGATCACACAATTATAACTAATGACCTCCATTAGATAATTAATGAGAAAAAGTAAATAACCCCACGCAGGCATGTTTAAGCCCGGAGGGTACAATAAAAAAAGTAAATAACCCAATAACCATAAATTACCAATTATCATGCCATAAACAAAAGTCCATTCGAATCATATCATATCACAAATAACTCCCAATGCCAGACTTGAACTAGGACTCAATAGCATCATCATAATTACAATCATTTACCCTACTTGAACTGGGACTCATATTATCATCATCATCATCAGATGGCGAACTCAAACCAAGACTCATACTATCAATATCATCATCAGTTGCCAGACTTGAACTAGAGCTCATATATCAATATCATCATTAATTGCTGGACTTGAACTGGAGCTCATATATTAATATCATTATAAATTTTTGGACTTGAATAGAAAATCATATATCACTATACCATATCAGTAGACCATGTAAATAAACCATAATCATAAGCCATACCCCTAAATCACTATAATTACCCACCAGACCTTACTCGAAATTAGCACTAACTCTTAACTACCAAATTAGCATAATCAATAAGAATTTAATCTTCTCAAAGTACCAAAGAGTCATTAATAAGGGTATATTAAGTGTAGATAAATCTATAAAAGCTAAGACAAGTCTTGGCCTAAGGTGGACCGGAGAGGCCCACTTCTAATTTTTGAAATTCATTTTAGGCTAATTCTATTCCGGACTAGGATAAGGTATCCAACTTCATTTTAGATGTTAAATAAGCTACAATTAGCCCTAAGATAGAAATTTTCTCTTAAATATGAGCAACTAAGTCAATTACACCTAAATTACGATTTCAAGATAGCCTAAATAGTCCAACTAACTCAAATATTTTCAATCATACTTTCAACACCTAAATACCATCCCATATCTAGCATAATATCATAATCATACAATGAAATAGCTCAATCTATGAAGAGGGTAAACCTATCCTACCAAGACACCAAAGAAAAGCTTGAAGAATTCGCTAAACCACCAATTTCTATTTTTGAGAAGCTTCTACAAGATGCCACACTATCAAAATCATAATTTACTCATCAAAATAGGAACAATGATACCCATATTGCACTATTGTACTTCGGGTTCAAAATTATGTAAAAAAATCCCATATAGGGCTCGTACACAGAATCACACTTTCAAAAGTAACACTATGTCTCTCTGTGCTCAAGGAATATTTAACCTCAAAAATAGGTAAATTTTGAGCTCTAATGGTGATACAATCAATCCACCAAGATTCTAGGAATTTTAGAAAAAATGAAGAATTCTATCAAGAAATTAATGGAAGGTTACCACAAATTTAAAGAAGAAACGCGTAAATTAACTTTACCCAAGCTTTGAAATCACCCACAAATAATTCTCCCAAGTTTTTTCACTTTTTAGGATTCAATATTCTAGAGAATGGATGAAAAATAGGAAAAATTAGGCTAAGTGGGGGTATTTATACCCTTCCCAGGAGCGTAGATGACGCTTAAGCGTACATTGGCCGCTTAAGCAACCTATTGTCGCTAAAATGTCTTTTGGGTGTTTGCATAGGTACTGCTTCGGTGGTCCTTTGACACTTTAGTAGCTACTGCATAAGCAGTAAGGGCACCACTTAAGCAATACCTCGCTGGGCCAACCTGATCGCTTAAGTGATCGACTGGGCACTTAAGTGAACCTCTTTTCCAAATGGCTGATTAAGTGGTGCACAGTTGAGTGCACCAGCTGAAGCTCCAATATTAATCTAAACTTCCACCGACACCTCGAGATTTATTCAAAATCTCATATACGTATACCAACTATGCTACCTTATCAGATTCAATGTTCCAGACTTAATGAAAGTTTTCATATGAGGTTGTTTCGATGGAAAGTAGGTCCCACACCCACTTGTTATTTTTCTTAACTTCTGGCCAATAGCTCAAAATGAGTTTGGAATCCTTGGAACCCAAACCAAGGGTCTTTCTAACCTAAAATTAACATTTCAAAGCTTCTAAAACTACCAAAATTGACATACGAGGTTGTTTGACTGAAGTTTTTGCTCTGTAGCTAATTTGAACTAGCAAAGACTTCAAAATAGGGATTTATCTCTAAAAACCAAATGAACTGCTCGATAACCAAACTATTAGACCATTTTAGTATTGGTATAGCTCTTTTGTATGGTGGGGGTGTAGGTCTCCCATCGGGTGGTTTAAAGTTGGTGAAGCTGAGATATTTGTCCCGAATATGGTACCACAAGCGATGGAGAAGGTGAAGATGATTTGGGATAGGCTTAAAGCCGCCCAAAGTTTCCAAAAGTCCTACACAGATATGAGGCAAAGGGAGTTGAAGTTTAGTCTTGGTGATTGGGTGTTCTTAAAGGTATCCCCCATAAAGGGAGTGATGCAGTTTGGTAAGAAGGGAAAGCTCAGCCCTCGATATATTGGCCCGTACTTGGTGTTGAATATGGTTGGTAATGTTGTATATAAATTGGATTTGCCCTCTAGTTTGAGATTTATTCATCTGGTGTTTAATGTTTTGATGTTGAGAAAGTACGTGGGTGATTCTTCGATGGTTGTTCCTTTGGAGGAGGTAGATATTTTAGATTCCTTATCTTATGAGGAAGTCTCGATTATAATTTTGGATCAACAAGTTCTTCAGTTATAGATGAAGGATGTAGCTTCGTTAAAGGTTCTATAGAGGAACCACAAAGTTTAAGAGGCAACTTAGGAAGTTGAAGAGGACATGAAGTCCAAGTATCCCCAGTATCTAATAGGAAGCCGAAGAGGACATGAAGTCTAAGTATCTACTATTGCATGATATAAAGAAGTATTTAAAATGCAATGGTATGATTTAATGAACAAAGGAAGTAGGTGTTCCCCCACCTTGTATTAATGAACAAAAGGAGCTGATCTCCCCAAGTTAATGGAAATTATTATGGCATGATGTGTTACCTTGCAAGTGTAGTTGGTGTGATGATACCAATAATGTATGCCTAAATGGGAAATATGGCTCATGACTGGGATTGTGTGATAAATGTTTTAATTGGTCTCTATTAAGAATTGTGTAGCTGAGTCATGAAAGAGGAGGTTTGGGTGACCAACACTGGAAATCGTGTTTGCCGACGCGGGGGTCAAAGTGACTAGGGAGGTTCAAGTCTCTCTTATTATTATTATTTCATGATTAGGGAGGTTCGAGTTGCCCATAAATCATTACATGATTGGGTGCTTAAGTCACCTTAGTATATGTTGGGAGGTTCAAGTCCCCCGTATACATATATATGAGATTATTCTCTGATTTGTGCGGCTACATGCACTAGGGCTTCACCAAGGGGTGAGAGATGGGGTCCATATATTCTGTGGGTATTATTATATGTTGGTTGAGCTACATAATACAGTCTAAAGTTTTGAAAATGCATGTTAATCCTTACTCCCTATCCCAATATGTGATATATATATATATATATATATATATATATATGCATCTGATTATGTTCATTGGTTTGAATGATTCTAAACTATTGATCATGTCATTATGTTATCCTTATCCCCAAGTTACATGCTAGCGTTCACCCTGCTAATCGTCTTTGGGCGCTGTATCCCCACACGATGCAGGAATTGGTCACACTTCTACTCCTTCCACTTAGGGATTAAGATTCAATATCAGCTCGTTAGTTGACATTGACGTGGTGAGCTTCTATACATCGAAAGTCTATAGTTCGTATTTTGTTCCTCTTATGTCTTAGACTTATTTTTGGCTATTATTGGGGGTATGTCCTGACACTTTATTAATATTCAGTTTTGGATCGTTGTTTAGAAGGCTTTGTTGGGACTACTGTGGTTATTTGGTGGTGTCGGTAGGTTGTTTGGCTGGTTGGCGGTGGTTGGTCATCGACATGGATTGAAATTTTCTGAAGCTATTGCACACTATCTTGTTATATGTTCGGAATTCATCCGATTTTGGGATGTGTTGTATTTGGGTTGGCTAGGTACCGGGGGTGATCTCTGGTCTACGTAGGATTTGAGATACCTAACACGACTAGGCCCTCATTCGGGTCGTGTCAAAGTCACTCTTTCAAAACTACATTATAGTTTGATACTCTTTATTGAGGTACATAGGAGCTTAGAGTTTTATTTTTAGTTTAGTCACATGAGTGTCAAAAAAATATGTTTCTACTTGATCCGCCACATGAAAGTTAAGTTTGTAAATATTCTTATAAAACTTTGGATTTACACTAAATATTTATGGCTCAATGGATATAGACCTTCATGATGAAAAGAGCATCTACAACAGGATTTGAAATTCTCAAGTTCTCAAAGAATACAAGTTGAAGTTGTAAGTCTTACAAGCCTGTGGTTGAAGTAAAAAAATCTACTAAGTCTGCAAGTATATTTGCTTGTTATGTAAGTTTAAAGTCTCTAAATCTACAATGTTTGCAAGCTAAAGTCTCCATATATGCTAAGTTTGCATACTAAAGTCTCTAAATGCTAATTCTATAAGTTTATTCGCTGGGCGTGTAAGTTAAAGTCTCCAGATCTTCTAAGTTTGTATGTTGAACTCTTTTAACCTGTTGAGTTCATACGGTGAACTAGTCAAAACCTCCAAGTCTTCAAGTTGAGGCCTTCTAAATTTCCATGCCTTAAGGTGGGCAAAATTTGTTCCCTTTTCACCTTAAGATGGCCTTTTCAAGGATTTATCCTTAAAAGGATCTCTAAATTTTCATGCATTAAGGTGTACAAAATTTATCCCTTTGCACCAAAAGATGGCCTTTTCAAAGGTTTATCTTTAAAAAGATCTCTAAATTTTCATGCCTTAAGGTGGACAAAATTTGCCCCGTTGCACCTTAAGCTGTTTTTTTCACAGATTTATTCTTAAAAGGGTCTCAAAATTTTCATGCCTTAAGGTAGAAAAAATTTATTTCTTTGCACCTTGAGCTGACATTTTTATGGATTGGTTATGTAAAGCTACCAAATATAAAGTCGAAATTGTCAAGTTTCAAGGTGATGGAAACGAAGTTAAACTCTCACACCTTAAGCTGATCATTGCACAGGGTCCAAACTTGAAACCAAATTGGTCGGTCCGAATGTGTACGAAGTCAAACTCTCACACCTTGAGCCGATTATAGCATAATCACCAAATTTGAAGATAAATTGGTCGATCTTAAGGTATATGGAGGAAAATTAAAACTCTCACACCTAAAGATAATTGTTGCATAATCACCAAACTTGAAATTGAATTGGTCGGTCCTAAGGTGTATGGTGGCGAAGGTAAAATCTCGCACCTTAAGACAATTATTGCATAGTTACCAATCTTGGAGCCAAATTGGTCGGCCTTAAGATGTACGGAGGTGGAATTAAACTCTCTCACTTTAAGCGAATTGTTGTATATTTCTTTCATTTCAACCCTACCAAGAAAAAAGAGAAAAGAAGAGAAACAAAGGAAAAGCATGGAAAAAGATATTTACCTGAGTATGGAAAATATCTCAATCATCAAAGATGGATAAAATTATTTCCTCAAGTTTTCTTTTCTTTATAAAGTGTTGTAAATATTTGAGTCCTCTTTACAATGGAATAAGCCACTCACAATTTCAACGTTCTCATGCCTAAATATGATTTGTCTTGTGAAGCCACGCGAACCTGAAATTGTAAATGTATCAGCATGTAGGGGCAACTTCAAAAGAGTATCTAGAATGATTCTAAAGGTATTAAATTTTAAGTTTTAAATATATTTTTACTGCACGTGTCTAGTTTCTTCAAAATCAAACGTATCACGATTCTAGAGCTCTTACAACGAGATACAATTTTTTTTGGAATTATCATTCAAATAAGAAATTGTCAGCTCATCAAAATCTAAATCTAACATCATAATAATACCTAAAAAAATCTTGAAGCTATTAAATTATAAATTTTAGATACTTTACAGATTTTTGAGTCTAGTTTCAGAAAAATTCCAACGGCTAGTGAATTCGTTATTTTCTACCTTAAGATATGAAAGATTTACTAAAGATGTGCAGATCTAAAATTTTCAGCATGTTAAATTTGAAGCTAACTTCAAAAAATTGTCTAGAATGATATTGAAGGATTTTAAGTCTGAAATTTGTATATATTATAGATCTCGAAGTCTAATTTTTAGAATATTAAATTATTCATGATTTTGATATTTTTAGATTTTGATATGAGCTTTTTATCACTAACATGCTAGGCTAAAAAAATATGAAAATTAAAAGAAGAAGAAAATAATTACCAAGCATTATGCTCCCTTGACATGGATTGCAGCACTCTAATTGATAAAAAATAATTGAAAGCATTCCCTATTTATAGAGAAGCGGTGAGGGTGTTAAAATCCTAATTGAGGTTTCTTTGGTGTTACATTTCAAGTAGAAAAGGAGGATTGTTCCTAGTTCAACTAGAAGAAGTTCGAAGGTGACAGTTATTGTAAAGTTTTAATTGACGTGGGATTGCAATAATTGAACTCCTAAAAGGAGTGAGTTTGCTAAGTCCATGAAGGTTGTTGCCAAGTCCATATTAGAGTAGGGCTCACTTGGACGCAAGGATTTCCTCCAGTCCAAGAAATACAATCTATTAAGAGTCGATTTAATAATGATAATGATAATGATGATACTGATGATGTTAATAATAATAATAATAATAATAATAATAATAATAATAATAATAATAATAATTATGACCATTCAATGTCAATAGAATTAGGTAAAGTTCCTAATTTTTTAGGCACTATTACATTATACATGAATTAGTATTGATCTCAATTAAGTCATCAAGTTAATACTTAAAGTCTATTCTACAAAAATCTAAATACTTCAGCAAGTCTTGAAGTGGGGATATTTGTGATCATATGAATATTATATATGTTAGTCCAAACAAATATTTATGAATTAATATATTGAATTAATTATTAAGTTCAAACAAATATGGATTTAATTAAAGTCCAATTTTTATTGGGTTATTCCATTAATTTGGGCTACAAATGATGAGCTTAGTTTGTTAAGCCTAAGATATCATTTTATTCTTGAGACCCAATTGGGTGCCACGTTATAAATGATGTGGCATGTCATGTTAAGTGAAGGAGTGTAATGACTCTCTAGGTCATTTTTTGTATTTCCATTTATTTTCTCCATTTAGAGCTTTCCTATAGCTGCCCTAATTCATTTATGACTTGATGGAGAATCAAGTAGTTCATTTGATTTTTAGAGTCAATTTCCTGTTTAAAGTCTTCGCTAGTTAGAATTGGCTATTGGGCAAAAATATTTGTCAAACATCCTTGTATGCCAATTCTGACTATTCCAACAGCTCCAGAGGTGGACCTTTGGTTTGGGTCCCAAGACTTTTTGACTCATTTTGGACTATTGATTGAAAATTAAGAAAAATGACACTTGGGTGTGGGACCCACTTTTCATCGAAACAACCTCAGACAAAAACTTTGACCATGTCATTCAATCTGAAATGTCAAATTTGGTAGGGTAGCATAGTTAGTTTGAATTTACAAAATTTCAAATGAATTTTAAGGGTTCGGTGGAGACTTGAAAAAATTCCAAGTCTTCAGCTGGTGCACTGAGCTGGTGCATTCGTTTAAGAACTTATTGGGTCACTTAAGCGGTCAGTCGGTCGCTTAAGCGACCAAGATTTCCCAGCTGAGGCCGCCTAAGTGAAGCCTTCACTGCTTAAGTTAAGACCACTTAAGCGACAAATGACTCACTTAAGCAACACGTGCAGACGACAGAGGTATTGTGAAAATAACACTTGGCCTCAAAAATGATGGCTGCTTAAATGCCCCAATGTGCACTTAAGTGACACTTGGGTGCCATTAAATAATCCAATTAGTTTGATTTTCTCCCACTATTCACACAAGTTCTAGAGTGTAGAACCCTAGAGAGTGTGGAAACTTAGAAGAAATATTAGTAGGTGATTTTGGGGTGTTTGTGAGCATAAATTTCCCATTTCTTTTTCTATTTCTTGGTAAGTTTCATTAATTTCATGGTTAATTTCTCAATTATTTTTCAAAATTCCTATAATATTTTTATGTTTTGAGGTAGTGGTATGGTCTGCGTACACTCTATCCTCCCAAGACCCCACTATGTGGGAATACACTAGATATATTGTTGTTGAGTCCAAAAAGACGTAAAAATATTATATGGGTACTACTATTTTCATATTGATAAGTAGATTATCATTTTGATAGCGTGACATCATGCGGAAGCTTCTCAAAAAGGAAAATTAATAATTTAGCAAGTTTCACCGGGATTTCTTTGGCGTCTAGTTAGGCTAGGTTTACCTCTCTCATAGATTGGTCTAAATTATAGTATATTATGATAATGTACTAGATATGGGTTGGAAATTAGGTCGAAGAGGTATATTAGTATTAATTATAATATTTAGCCTAGGCGTTTTGACTTAGTTACTCATGCTTTAGGTAGAATTGCTATCTTACGACTCAAATGTGGCTTACATGGTATATAATAGTGAATTAAGATACATTAACCTATGGTATATAATAGTGAATTAAGATACATTAACCTAGTTCGGGATAGAATTTACCTTAGGATAAATTTTGAGAATTAGACGCGGGGCCCTCCGACCCACCTTAGGTCAAGATTATGATTAGCCTTATATATATTATAGGCGTGTTATACCTTTTAAATTTTATACTTAGGATCTTGAAGATATTGGAAACATGATTCTTATGCTAGATTGGTGCTTGAGAGTTGATGCTAGTTTTGGTTCAAGTCTGACGATTTATGGATTAAGTCCAGTTCAAGTCTGATAATTAATGATTGTCACGACCCGAGGCTACCCCTTAGTCATAATACGGTGCTTGAAATGACAAGGTATCCCAAACTAACCCATGAACTGGAATACTGCTTGAGCAACTAATTTAATATATATTAAATATCTAGTTCTGCTATGCGGAAACATAAGTATAATGAAATCTGAATAAGTATGTAACTGTTAAAGTTTACAATCTGATAAATCTGAAGAGAGAAACTAAAATTAACATGATTGGCTGTGACTGACATTTATGAAGCCTTTACTATACTGACTATCGATAGTTGGAACATGCCTCCAGCTACCACTAATTAATACATATGAAAAATAAAAATAAAGTACATGATCAACATCTGATTGGAGTCCCCGAAATAGGAGAACTCATCACCTGCTGATTGGAAACTGCACCTATTTGATCATGATGTGTGGGCTACAACTGGTACCTACATTATAAAACAATGTAGCCACACAGACGTATATATATATCAGTACTTCTGAAATATACTGAGTAAGTGGGGCTAAATGCAATAAGTAAAACTGAGTTTATGTGTATTCTTGAACATGCATGCTAAGTGTAAGTAGACTCACCAAGTGACTGAAATAAGTTGAAAGCTGATATATCTTAAACATGATTAACAAACAAAATCTGATAAGCTGGTGAATCACTACACTTAGTTTCTTAAAAACTATATTTTTGTAATATAAGTAGAACTGAAGCTGGAAAACAGTAAAACATAGATATTGTATGAATACTGGGTTTGAAACTATGTGATGGAAACTAACATAACTCGAGGATCTGAATATATAAATATACTGAGCACGAGTACATAAACATACAAAACCAAACATAACATATACTAAGCTGATCTGATTAACTGAACGACTGATAGCTGAATACTAAATAATTGGTATCTAAATATTGATTAGCTGGTATTTGTATACCGATTAACTAATAAATGTATACTGATTAACTGATAACTGGATACTGGTTATGTAAAACTAAGCTATACTTAGCTTGAATAACTGGACTGAAATTGTGAAGCATTGTGCATATGGAATAAAGACTAACTGAAAAACATGAGATAGCTGAGCATGAATACATGAAAAATTGTAACGTCTGAGAATGCAAGACCAAACATAAACATATATCTAAAATAATCTGTAAACTGAAGAACTAAAATTTGATAACTGAATAACTCAGAATCTGTATGCTTTGGTCAAGCAAACCTGAACTGAAAATTTATTGAATATTGACTGAAACTGTGGGAGGTATCCTATAACTGACATACCCAGTCTGAGCTAATCAGGGTCCAACCTGTAACCCCAGTTGGAAGGGTGTCAGTACCATGCCATGGGTACTAACACTGGCTTTGTGGATCCACAAAACTGGTGTCCCGAAGGACTAATGAGTCACCCTCAACTGGCAGCTGCTCTAATAGGATATGTTCCACCCTCATCTGGCAGGTGAGCACCTTGTCAACCCTCAACTGGTAGGTTGACATCTTTAACCTATGCTAGCTACATAATTCTAGAACTCAGGGAAAGCTACTAAAGGTCACACCCTCTACTAGCAGGTGAGACCCCATCCCTAGGTTCGCTCGGTGCTAAATCCTACTCCCAACTGAAAGACACTAAAATAATAACTGGTGGATGCACTGATAACTGATAAGCTCAGGTCATGGTATTCTAAAAATAACAGTACATAGGATTCTAGGGTAATTATTAACATGTAAACTGATAATGCTCATCATGAATATAAATACCAAAGTATATTGATAAGATTCATGGATTAATTGTCTGAGTACTTGAAAATCTAAATTTATGCAAATCACATATGTATCGGGTGTTCAGAACCCAACAACACTGAATGAGTATATAATATGATATCAAACTTGAAACAATGTAATAAGCGATTATAGTTCAAAGACCCAAACATGGGTATTTCAACAAACATGTGAAAGTCATAAACTTATACATGAGAATATCTTAAACATGAGAGAAACAATAGGATTTCATGGCAAAAATCATAACTCGGGGATTTATCCAAAATCAACTGAACATGACATGAGAATTACAACATTCAAATTATGATATGACTCATTCCACTTGAAAGCACTTATAATCATAAATTGAAATTTAATTAACAAGGGATTCATGGAGATAGTTTAATTTAAACATGTAAAACTCGTAATTTAAAATCAAAAAGGGTTCTTGGACTCCATGGGTGAAAGGGAACCCATGGATGAACTCCCACATACCTTCATAGATGAATTCGTGAAGATTCTTGGGAATTTCTTGAAACTTAAAGCTTGAATTACTTGATGCCTTGTGAAGAAGTTAAGGTTTATTCTTGGGGAAAGAGAGGGCTTTTCCTGAGATAGTTTGTGAGTAAAAGGACCAATAATTCTCCTTGGGAGCCCCAATTTGTGTTTGTGGATGATTTGGGTGATGGGAAATAACCCAAATACCCTTAAAAAGACAAGAGACAAAAGATGGATGAAATAGGGTAGGGCAACGTGGACCTTGAGCGGCGAACTACCCCGAATGGTGCCCACCTTAAAGCAGGGGACTAGACTAATCGATGCCCACTTTAGAGCGGTGGACTGGAGGGGCCGACGCGGGCCTATTTTGGTGGTGCTACTATTTTTATTTTCCAAGTATGCCCCTACGCCCGTCTGAAAGTTTTAAAACTCACCCGAGACATACGTTGAACACCCCTGAACACGAATCAACTTAAAAATTGATGTCCCGAGGTTGGGAAGGCCAAAGTAAATTATCAAAGTTTAGGGGTCTTGAAAAATGACTAAGTCCCCAACACTTGGTGAAATTTCCAAGCTTAGGACCCCTTAAACATGCAACTGAGAGCTGAGTTGAGCTAAGAATTTTATGAGGTATTACAATGATATTGGGTTTTGATTCAAGTTCGACAATTTATGGCATTCAGTTTTTGTTCAAGTCAGTAATTGATGATATTAAATTTTGGTTCATGTCCGATGATTTATGGTATTTAGTTTTAGTTTGAGTCTGGCATTGAGAGGTTAATTATGATAAGTTTATGATATAGAAAGATTTGTGGTTATGATTTCAAGATAGAGTTAATTAGTGTGATTTTTGGTTATTTTTTCTCTTGAATGCATACTTTAGGATTATGGGGGCTGACATTGGGTTGTTTACTTTTTCGCACTTACTGGCTTATGGAGGCCAATTTTTTAGTATTAGTCATGCTTTTTTTTTTTTTCATATTATGGTTGTTTCAGTTATTTAACTATAGCATTTGGAGTGTTATTCCATGTTTTTCCTCTTACTTGACTTAGCTTATTTATCTCGCATTTTATTGTACTTATATTATGATTTAGCTCAGTCGGCCGATGATGCCTATTGAGTACCCGTGGTACTCATACTACACTTCTGTATCTTTTTGGTACAGATCCAAGTACTAGTGGCCATTGTTAATGCTATAATTGTGCTGATTTGAGTTTGGAGGTAAGGTGAGATCTCGAAGCCAGAGTTACCCCTTTTCTCTTTCTATTTTTTTTAGTCTTTCATTTTTAGAGACTGATGTATATATGACTATTACAATACTCATATTTCTTTTGTTAGTATATCTTGTACCGACACTACTAAGTCATGGGATGTTATCATTATCTTATCTATCTTTTGTATTATTAGTAATGTTTGATTTATTATTGTAAGCCTTTACTAACAAAAAATTCCACTATTTATGCCATTTTACACCAAATTATCTAAGTGCTTATGGCACCGGGCTAAGGTTTGACTTACCTACTAGTGGGATAAAGTAGGTGCCATCATGATTTATAAATTAATTCATGACAAGGAGACAATATGATCATGTCACATGTCAAAATGATGTAGCGTGCCTAATCCAATTCAAGGCCAATGAAAATGTGACATACGTCTAAGTTGACATGTTTCAACCAATCAAATATGTGCATGTCATTTCAATCTGATTGACCGAAAAGATTTTGTACTTACCATAACTCTTCCATTTTCACAACTATAAATACGGGTCTCATAATTCATAAAAAAACGAACAATTCTAATAAGAAGCAAGAGAGAGATTATGGATCAAATGCAATACATTTCTCTACAAGCCACAAATCAAGCATTAAAGTTCATATACAACTCAAGATCAAGATGAAGATTCAAGATCAATCTCAAAGGACCTTGAATCCTAATTCACAAGTCAAGATCAAATCTATCAAATTCACAAATAGAGTTCAAATTCAAGATCAAGCTCAAAGCCCTTGAACTTATATTTGAAAAGGAAAATCAGAGAATTTATAGAGATTGTAATTCTCACATATTGAATTTAATAAAATAATTGTTGAGATATTTTTCTTATCATAATTATCTTTTATCGACTAAAATTTTATTGTCTATAGGAGGTTTGGAGGCAAACCCTGGAGTCTAAAGAATTTAGGTTGAGCATGAACAAGACAGAATATTTGAAGTGATGGTTCAGTGAGGAGACGCGTGATACGAATGTGGTAGTAAAGCTTGATACTAGGCTATTTTCAAATATCTTGGGTCTATGATATAAGAAAATGGTGAGATAGATGAAGATGTTACCTATTGTATTGGCACAAGAAAGCTAAAAATAGCGGCTTGTATTCAAAGATTTATATGATAGAGTGGTGGTTAGACAAACAATATTGTATGGGGCTGAGTGTTGGCTAGTTAAGAACTTTCACATTCAAAAGATGAAGGTGGTAGAGATAAGAATATTGCGATGGATGTGTGGATTTATGAATATGGATAGGATAAAAAATGAGGTTATGCGTGACAAAGTATGAGTGACTTCGGTAGAAGACAAGATAAGTGAAACAAGGTTGATATGTTTAGGACATGTGATGAGGAGGTACATAGATATCCCAATGGGGAGATGCAAGAGATTGACTACGGATGGATTCAAGCAAGATAGAGGTAGATTGAAGAAATATTGAGGGAGGTGCTTAAACATGACACGAAGAATTTACAACTTATTAAGGACATGAATCTAGATAGGAAGGTATGGATGCATATTAGGATAGAATATTAGTAGGATATGAGGCTAGTAGTTCTAGTGTTTCACGGGCAATATCTTGTTCTTGGAGGTTTTTGGGTATTTCTTATGATTTTGGATAGATAGTTGGTGATGATTTGGTGATACTCTTGTTTCTATTGCTGTCTATTGTTTTGTTATTGTCTGTTAGTTTGTTACTACCTTATGTTTTTTGTTCTTATAAAATGTTTATTCTTACATTGTTTGGTCGAGAGCAGGGGGTCTATCAAAAATAACCTCTTTACCTCACCTCTGAGGAAGTGATATGAATAGCACACATTCTACCCTCCCAGAACCACCGTGCGGTAATATACTGGGTATGTTGTTGTTGATGTTACAAACAATATGGGTACAATTATGTTTGTTTCGTTGATTTTTCTCTCCTAAGTATCTTTTAATTTGAGGGTTGTTAGTAATGTATTTTTCAAACACAAAAAGATATTTCCTAGCTATATATTTGATTGCAAAGAACATCAGAAAATTACTTTGACAAAGACAGTATTTGATGGCTTGAACTCTTTATGAATATCATAGGAGTTTATGGGATATTTGAGGTGCCTCTTCAAGGAAATATATTATACTTTATATAGACGTGAGATAGAATTTAGGGTAGAGTAGTTTATGAGAACCCTAACTGAAATTAGGATTTTCTTGTGGAGTCCTTCAAAATTTCAACGTCTACGACATCTTTGGAAAATTCAAATTAACGATTTGATTTATTCAAGAATACTTATTCAAGTTAGGTATATCTGTTTCTTTTAAAATATAGTAAACGGAACTCTCTCTTACACAAAATTTGCACAGTTGGAGCCTTACTTAAGAAAAAGCAAATAGAATGGAAATTTTTATTGAATAGAGTTGGTTACAATGATATCATTAGATAAGATATTTATAGACTCACTCACATGATCCTCACATGAACTTCTAGAATCATCCTAACTAACTCTCTAAAAACTTGAGCTAACTCATCAACAACTTCAGCTACCACTAGCCAACTAACTACTGCCACTAGCCAACTAAAAAATAGCTACTTTTGACTAACTACAATGGAATAGTAAAGTATATAAACCAGATAACTCTTTGCATCTTAATATTCTCCCTCAAGCTGTAGGGTGCAAAATTGTAATGCCTCGTAAAATCCTCTTCCAGTCTAAGCCTTAGAGGATATTTTGTAAAGCAAAAATCTAAGTCAAAATGTTTTAGAAATATCCTACCAAGTATGAAATACTTTTAATCATGTGGGAATCTATTTGAGCATGAATTAAGATCATAGAGGTCCCCTAATTTATGGACGAGTTGAAAATTTTCCTATCGTTTAAGTTTTAGTGATCGTCAAAATTTGGGTAATCTTAAATAGACCATAATTCATTGTATATGAATAAATGAGTGGTTTACTATATATAAAATGAAATATCTTTGAATTATCTTTCCAACGATACCAATTTCGCCTAAATCCGATATCGGAGCAAAGAGTTATGCCCATTTTACACCAGTATGTCAAGCTGGAAAATGGTGACAACGTTTCTAATGGGCTATCACCTTTCTGATGCCCTTTTTGATGATGTCGTCACATTGTGGCGATATTTCTGACGACATCTTCAGACCTGGGCAGAAAATCAAGAATTTGGACCCCTTTTGTGATGACCATTCGTGACGGCCTATCATGAACCTGACGGCCTATCACGGATGGCATCAAGAACATTTTTTCCAGCAATTCAAGGGCATTTTTGCAAGGCTATTTTGGTCATTTCTCACTTTTTTTTGAGCCGATATAAATATGAGGAACCCTCATTCAAACCCTAATTTCTCTATTTCTCTTCCAATTCTCTAAAGAGAGAATATCTAGGGTTTCAATTCAAGAACCTTAATCCTCCAAAAATTCATCCATAAATCTTTAAGCTTTCTTCAAGAATCAATTTCCTCATTGTGTGGGCTTCAAGAATTTATTTATTTCAAGTTTGGATAAAGTTTCAAGCGCTAAAGTTCATCCAATTTCAAAGGTTAAGGTATGTAGATGTTGATTCTTGTGTCCCTTTCATCCAAGAAGCTCAAGAACCCTTTTTAAAACTAAAAGATTTTTATATTTATGAGTTGTTAATGATTTGTATGAGTTGAAATGGATGTTTAATGTGTTGTTGAGTTTTGATTTATGTTTGCCTACAAAATTTATGAGCTTTGACCCTAGTATGTGGAATTCATGTGATGTTTGTGATAGACCCTCTTGAAATTGTCTTTCCATGTGATGTGTTCATGGGATTTGGGTGTAGAAATGGTTGAATAAGTGAAGAACATTCCCATAGGTTTGATAAAGAGCTTAGGTGAAGCATAAGAGCCACTATAGTATGTTGAATAGGAAACCCCAAATTGTGAGCTAGTCCATGCATGCCTTAGTGAGTAAAATATGCCAAGATAGCATGAAATCCCCAAGTAGGTGAAAAATCGATCGTGTATAGTGGTTGTTAAAAGACCCTAGTGAACAATTCAAGATATGATGGTTGTAAATTCCTCGATTTTGTGCTCTTTGATATATGCTAAGCTTTTAATACATGTCACGTGGTTAGCAAGAAAATATTGATGTGTTAGTATGAAGTTTCCCCAAAATCAAGTGATACCCAAATACATAACAAGACCGATATAGGTATAAAGTACTTGATGTAAGATCTCGTTGAATGGGGTATAATCTAATAGCATGTCTTCCCTAGGCTAGTATATGATAGTGAACCGATGTTGATGATCCTTAAAGGTTTAGAGTGACCCTTCGGTGGTTGTGATGATGAATAGAGGTCTATGTTTCCTAAATTCTTAATGCGATGTCCTAAGGATCTTGAGAGGGAAAGTATATTATGATGCCCAACTACTTGAAGTGATGATTTAACGATTGAGATAATACATGAATGAATGCAATGACGAATGAATGCTTGTAATGATGAATAAATGATTGTAGTGATGAATGGATGACTGTGATGCATGAATGATTTTTGATGAAGAATGATTATGTCTTACTTTTATGTTGTCAAGTCCTGAGGGTATTTATACCTAAAAATAAAGCTTTTGTCTAAAGATCATATCAGTTTTTTGATAATTCCAATCGAACCATGATTCTTAGAACTCAGTGAACTATAGAACTCTGTATCCTCAGACAAGTGCGAAGCTTAATAAAGCTCAATAATCTCAGTTATCTTTGTAATCTCTGTATCGCTAGTAATTTAGCCTCAGACCTGTAATTAGCTCAGTTCTACTAATATTAAAGTCATTCAATCCTAAGCTTAGAAGCGATTCGAGTATCTATTCAAGATCTGTATCATCAGTCAGATACCATGATTCGATATCTTTTTCGTCAGATACGAAACCAAGTGATCTCAGTGTAAATCAGTTAGAACTTTTGAGTAATATGATCAGTGTTAAATTTAGTTCAGCTAGTGTTCAATTGAGAATTCAGTTTTGAGTCTTTCAGTTGGGAGTTAAAACTAGCACCGAGCGAGCTCAAGAATGGTAACTCACCTACTAGTAGAGGGTGTGATTCTTAGAAGCAATCCTTGTGTTCCAAAACTACGTAGCCAGCGTAGGTTGAGACATCATACCTGTTAGTTGAGGGTGGATGAGAGATATCATACCTACTAGATGAGGGTAGATGAGGTGGCTTGACCTGTTAGATAAGGGCTCCACCGTTCACGTTTGAGGACCTGCTAGATGAGGGTCACATAGAGTTATCTTTACTAGTGGCATGGTAATGACACCCTTCAAACTGGGGCACAGGTTGGACCCCTCCTGTGGTAGGTCGGGGCATGTCATTTAAGTTACTACTTCCCATAGTTTAAGTTTCAGATTCAGTCTTAGTTTTAGAATCAGTCTTCAGAAATCAAGGCTGTCAGATACAATCATCTATCATTGTGAGGAACTCAGATAGTTCCATTAATTTATGGACCATCCCATCAGATAGACTTGGTCTCACATACAATTATTTGATATCATATTTAGAGATATACCATCAAACAGGCTTGATCACAGTATCAAATTTTTATTGAGTATTCTGGTTGTCAGATTCAGATATAATCATATTTCTTATCATTGATAAAGCTTCTGAAATCATCTATTAGAAAGGTTGATCTCTAATCCTGTCAGTCGAAAGCAGTAACTCCAAGAATTCAGTCATTGATAAAAGTACATCCAGATCCTCAGTTATCAGTATCAGATAAGTCAGTGATTCAGTATCTCAGTGTCAGTAGTGAGTTTAGTCTACAGTAAAGTGGTATCTGAGTTTCAGTATCTAGAGTTGCGATAATTGTGTTCATGTTCTGTGCATTCATGTAGGTGTTCTCATGACGCATTTTTATAGTTATTCAGTTTAGATATTGCACATGCATGCACCCTTGCATTAGCCTACCTCGTCTACATACTCGGTATATTTTTGTACTGACGCATTTGCGCTATGCTGTTTTATTTGACACCATAGGTTCAGAGGTACAAGATCTAGTTTATCCTAAGCAGTTTGGTCCCAGTCAGCAGCAGTAGCATGAGTCCTCTTCTTTTGAGGACGAGTCTCAGTTTACTACTATTGTTTCAGACTTTATTTATTTTCTGTTGACGGAGTTAGCTGGGGACATGTCCTATCAACTCCATAGTTCAGACAATTAGAGGCTTTTCAGAAGGATGTATTAGTATTCAGTTTTCAGTTTTGAGTATTTATAGATATGTTGAACCTTATGGTAAGTTTCTGCATTTTTTTAGATATTATGTAGTGTACAGTTAAAGATATCAGAAAAGGGTTAGCTTGTGGTCCTTCGGGTCCATAAGCACCGTGTGACATCTCAGGATGGGATCTCGGGGTATTAATAACTTGGTATCAGTGCCTAAGGTTCAATAGTGTCCTAGGGAGTCTGAAAAGCTGCACCTAGTAGAGTCTTGTGCATGGGTGGGTAGCCCGCCATATTTATATACAAGAGGCTACAGGATGTACTTAGGAGTAGTTTCCCTTCTTTCAGTATTCAGATTGTGCGAGTGAACATGAGCTCAAGTTGATCCTTAGTCTAATCCACTTGTTTATTCCAATTACAGAGTATGCCTCCTCGCAGAGATTTTTTCCTTAGGGTAGATGACCTGCCCCCACAGCCATTAGATCCTGAGAATGAGGGTGTGTCTCATGTTGAGTTTAGAGCTGCATTCACTACCTTAGCCCAGGCAATGGCTGCTCAGAATAGTTTGCAGAACGTTTTCCTACCAAGGCTTTTAGCTGACACTCAACAAAATGAGGGAGAGAGCATAGGATGGATTAGAGGTCTAGAACCCAATAACTCTACGCCAAGATTAAGGAGTAGTAACCACTCCTAATTCCATCTGAGATCCTCAGCACCAGTTTTGTTATCAGTCTAGGCACCAGTACCTAAACCTAAGAATGCTAGTCGAGAGGGAGCATCAAGCTCTAAGTCACTAGGTCATGGGAAGAGTGTTCTTACCTACCCGTGTTGCGAAAAGTATGGTAGGCAGCATAGGGGTGTATGTAAAGCTGACAGTATGGGGTGTTTTGGATATGGTAGGCTAGGCCATAAGCTGCAAGAGTATAGAATACTAGCTTAGAGGGGTAGACATTTGTGCCAGCAGGAAGCCATTTCCAATACTACTAGTGGTGTTCATACCCATCCACATTATGGAGAGTGTGGCAGGATCCACCAAGGTGTGTGTAGAGCCAGAAGAGATGTGTGTTTCGGGTATGGTGAATGAAGCAATAGAATATGATAATTTAGAGTGTTGACTCAAAGGGGTAGACTTCAGGCGCTTCAGACTCGCCTTGATCGAGAAGGATTCCTTGAAATAGACCCGGGTAAGTTATGAGCCCTTCTTCTTTATGATATGCATTGTTAGGTCCTTTGCTTCCATTTTGAGCTTATATGTTAGTGTGAGTCATGCATAAGTTTTAGATCTTGATCGATCAATCATGACCCAGCTATAGGTGCCCCGCGTACTGTCCCATTATTTCAGCGAAGTATGTTTAGTGGGACATAGAGCCCCAAAGGGGAGATACCCTATAGTATTATGATATTGAATGCCATTAGATTCATCCAGATGCATATTCATATCTTCTTTATGAAATTAGCATCAGTTGTCACAATATTGTTAATCATTATTGCACTATTAGTCGTGCTTTCAAAAGTCAGCTTAGCCGGACATTCATGCATTAGATATGCACATTCAGTAGAAAGAGTTCAGCTTGTCAGCATATGTACAGTTGTGTATTCATGAGATCATCCCAGTTATGAGTCTATGCATCAGATATGCATGTGTATTATGAGAATTCAGCTATGAGTATCATTAGTTGAGTATTCCATGCATCATATATGCATGCCTAGTGTGAGAACTCTATATGTCAGTCATTCCAGTTGCGTAGTCCTGATCTGAGATATTTCCATTTCTTGAGTAAGTTCTATTGATCCGTATTCTTAGTCTATCAAGCGACATTCAAGGACGAATGTTCTCAAGGGGGAGATAATATAATGCCTCGCAAAATTCTCTTCCAGTTTGAGCCTTCGAGCGTACTTTGTAAAGTAAAAATCTGAGTCAAAATATTTCAAAAATATCCTCCCAAGTATGAAATACTTTGAATCGTGTGGGGAATTAAGATCATAGAGGTCCCCTAACTTATGAACGAGTTGAAAACTTTCCTATCATTCAAGTTTTAGTGACCGTCAAAATTTGGGTCAACTTCAATCGATCATAACTCGTTGTATATGAGTAACTTAGTGGTAATATATATCAAATGAAAAATCTTTGAATTATCTTTCCAACAATACCAATTTTGCCTAAATTCCATATCGAAGCAAAGAGTTATGCCCATTTTACACCAGTATGTCAAGCTGGAAAACGGTGACGACGTTTCTGACAGGCTATCACATTTTTGATGCCTTTTTTGATGATGTCGTCACATTCTGACGACATTTCTAATGACATCGTTAGACTTGGGTAGAAAATCAAGAATTTGGAGCCCTTTTGTGATGACCATTCGTGACGGCCTATCACGAACCTGACGGCCTGTCATGGATGGCGTAAAGAACATTTTTTCCATTAATTAAAAGGCATTTTCGCAAGGGTATTATGGTTATTTCTCACTTTTTTTGAGCCTCTATATATATGAGGAAGCCTCATTCAAACCCAAATTTCTCCATTTCTCTTCCTATTCTCTAAAGAGAGAATATCTAGGGTTTCAATTCGAGAACCTTAATCCTCTAAAAATTGATCCATAAATCTTCAAGCTTTCTTCAAAAATCAATTTCCTCATTGTGTGGGCTTCAAGAATTTATTTATTTCAAGGTTGGATAAAGTTTCAAGCACTAAAGTTCATCCAATTTCAAAGATTAAGGTATGTAGATGTTGATTCCTGGGTCCTTTTCATCCATGAAGCTCAAGGTTGGTAACTCACCTATTAGTAGAGGGTGTGATTCTTAGAAGCAATCCTTGTGTTCCAAAACTACGTAGCCAGCGTAGGTTGAGACATCACACCTGTTAGTTAAGGGTGGATGAGAGACATCATACCTACTAGATGAGGGTAGATGAGGTGGCTTGACCTGTTAGATAAGGGCTCGACCATTCCCATTTGAGGACCTGCTAGATGAGGGTCACATAGAGTTGTCTTTACTAGTGGCGCAGTAATGACACCCTTCCAACTGGGGCACAGGTTGGACCCCACCTGTGGTAGGTCGGGGAATGTCATTTAAGTTACTACTTCCCACAGTTTTAGTTTTAGATTCAGTCTCAGTTTCAGAATCAATCTTCAGAAATCAAGACTGTCAGATACAGTCATCTATCATTGTGAGGAACTCAGATTGTTCCATTGATTTATTGACTATCCCATCAGATAGACTTGGTCTCACATACAGTTATTTGATATCATATTTAGAGATATACAGTCAGACAGGCCTGATCACAGTATTAAATTTTTATTGAGTATTCTGGTTGTCAGATTCAGAAATAATCATATTTCTTATCATTGATAAAGCTTCTGAAATTATCTGTTAGAAAGGTTGATATCTAATCCTGTCAGTCGAAAGCAGTAAGTCCAAAAATTCAGTCATTGATGTAAGCAAACATAGATCCTCGGTTATCAGTATTAAATGAGTCAGTGATTCAGTATCTCAGTGTCAGTAGTGAGTTTAGTTTACAGTAAAGTGGTATTTGAGTTTTAGTATCTAGAGTTGCGATAATTGTGTTCATGTTCTGTGCATTCATGTAGGTGTTCTCAGGCAGCATTTTTATGGTTATTCAGTTTAGATATTGCGCATACATAAACCCTTGCATTAGCCTACCCCGTCTACATACTCGGTACATTTTTGTACTGACGCATTTGCACTATGGTGTTTTATTTGACATCATAGGTTCAGAGGCATAGGATCTAGTTTATCCTCAGCATTTTGGTCCCAGTCAACAGCAGTAGCAGTGAGTCCTCTTCTTTTGAGGAGAGTCTCAGTTTACTACTACTATTTTAGACTTTGTTTATTTTTTGTTGGCAGAGTTAGCTGGGGACATGTCCCATCAACTCCACAGTTCGGACAGTTAGAGGCTTTTCAGAAGGATGTATTAGTATTCAGATTTCAGTTTTGAGTATGTATAGATATGTTGAACCTTATGGAAAGTTTCTACATTTTTTTAGATATTATGTAGTGTACAGTTACAGATATCAGAAAAGGGTTAGCTTGTGGTCCTTCGGCTCCATAAACACCATGTGACATCTCGGGATGGGATCTTGGGGCATTACAAACTTGGTATCAGTGCCTAAGGTTCAATAGTGTCCTAGGGAGTCTAAAAAACCACATCTAGTAGAGTCTTATGCATGGGTGAGTAGCCCACCACATTTATATACAAGAGGCTACAGGATGTACTAAGGAGTAGTTTCCCTTCTTTCAGAATTCAGATTGTGCGAGTGAGCATGAGCTCAAGTTGATCCTCTGTCTAATCCACTTATTTCTTCTAATTACATAGTATGCCTCCTCGCAGCGATTTTTTCCTTAGGGTAGATGACCAGCCCCCACAGCTATTAGATCCTGAGAATGAGGGTGTGTCACATGTAGAGTTCAGAGCTGTATTCACTACCTTAGCCTAGGCAATCACTGCTCAGAATAGTTTACAGAACGTTGTCCTACCTAGGCTTTTAGATGACACTCAATAGAATAAGGGGACAGAGCGTAGGATGGATTAGAGGACTAGAACTAATTACTCTACGCCAAGATTAAGGAGTAGTAACCGCTCCCAATTCTATTTGAGATCCTCAGCAGCAGTTTTACTATCAGTCCAGGCACCAGTACCTAAACCTTAGAATGCTAGTCGAGAGAGAGCATCAAGCTCTAAGTCACTAGATCGTGGGAAGAGTGTTCTTACCTACCTGTGTTGCGAAAAGTGTGTTAGGAAGCATAGGGGTGTATTTAAAGCCGGCAGTATGGGGTGTTTTTGATGTGGTAGGCTAGGCCACAAGTTACGAGAGTGTAGAATACAAGGTCAGAGGGGTAGAGATTCGCGCCATCAGAAAGCCATTTCCAGTACTACTAGTGGTGTTCATACCAATCCACATTATGGAGAGTGTGGCAGGAGCCACCAAGATGTGTGTAGAGCTAGTAGAGATGTGTGTTTCGGGTACGGTTAATCACGCCATAGAATATGAGAATTTAGAGTGTTGACTCAAAGTGGTAGACTTCAGGCACTTCAGACTCGCCTTGATCGAGAAGGATTCCCTGAAATAGACCCAAGTAAGTTATGAGCCCTTCTTCTTTATGATATGCATTATTAGGTCCTTTTCTTCCATTTTGAGCTTATATGTTAGCATGAGTCATGCATAAGTTTTAGATCTTGATCAATCAATCATGACCCAGTTGTAGGTGTCCCGCGCACTGCCCCAATATTTCAGCGAAGTATGTTTAGTGGGACATAGAGCCCCAAAGGGGAGATACCCCATAGTATTATGATATTGAATGCCATTAGATTCATCCATATGCATATTCAGATCTTCTTTATGAAATTAGCATCAGTTGTCACTGTATTGTCAATCATTATTGCATTATTAGTCATTCTTACAAAAGTCAGCTTAGCCGGACATTCATGCATTAGATATGCACATTCAGTAGAAAGAGTTCAGCTTGTCAGCATATGTTCAGTTGTGTATTCATGAGATTATCCCAGTTATGAGTCCATGCATCAGATATGCATGTGTATTATGAGAATTCAGCTATGAGTATCACTAGTTAAGTATTCTATGCATCATATATGCATGCCAGTGTGAGAACTCTATATGTCAGTCATTCCAGTTGCGTAGTCCTGATCTGAGATATTTCTATTTCTTGAGTAAGTTCTACTGATTTGTATTCTCAGTCTATCAAGCGATATTCAAGGACGAATGTTCTCAAGGGGGAGATAATATAATGCCCCACAAAATCCTCTTCCAGTTTGAGCCTTCGAGCGTATTTGGTAAAGCAAAAATCTGAGTCAAAATGTTTCAGAAATATCCTCCCAAGTATGAAATACTTTGAATCATGTGGGGAATTAAGATCATAGAGGTCCCCTAACTTATGGACGAGTTGAAAACTTTCCTATCATTCAAGTTATAGTGACCTTCAAAATTTGGGTCAACTTCAATCGATCATAACTTGTTGTATATGAATAACTTAGTGGTAATATATTTCAAATGAAAGATCTTTGAATTATCTTTCCAACGATACCAATTTCTCCTAAATCCTAATCGAAGCAAAGAGTTACGCCCATTTTACACCAGCATGTCAAGTTGGAAAATGGTGACGACGTTTCTGATGGACTATCATGTTTTGGACGCCCTTTTTGACGACGTCGTCACATTCTGACGACATTTCTGATGACATCGTCAGACCTGGGCAAAAAATCAAGAATTTGGATCCCTTTTGTGATGACCATTCGTGACGGCCTATCACGAACCTGACGGCATGTCACGGATGGCGCCAAGAACATTTTTTCCAGCAATTCAAGGGCATTTTGCAAGGGTATTTTGGTTATTTCTCACGTTTTTTGGGCCTCTATAAATATGAGGAACCCTTATTCAAACTCTAGTTTCTCCATTTCTCTTCCAATTCTCTAAAGAGAGAATATCTAGGGTTTCAATTCAAGAACCTTAATCCCCCAAAAATTCATCCATAAATCTTTAAGCTTTCTTCAAGAATCAATTTCGTCATTGTGTGGGCTTCAAGAATTTATTTATTTCAAGTTTCGAAAAAGTTTCAAGCACTAAAGTTCATCCAATTTCAAAGGTTAAGATATGTAGATGTTGATTCTTGGTTCCTTTTCATCCAAGAAGCTCAAGAACCCTTTTTAAAACTAAAAGATTTTTATGTTTATGAGTTGTTAATGATTTGTATGAGTTGAAATGGATGTTTAATGTGTTGTTGAGTTTTGATTTATATTTGCCTACAAAATTTATGAGCTTTGACCCTAGTATGTGGAATTCATGTGATGTTTGTGATAGACCCTCTTGAAATTATCTTTCTATGTGATGTGTTCATGGGATTTGGGTGTAGAAATGGTTGAATAAATGAAGAACATTCCCATAGTTTTGATAAAGAGCTTAGGTAAAGCATAAGAGCCACTATAGTATGTTAAATAGGAAACCCCAAATTGTGAGCTAGTCGATGCATGCCTTAGTGAGTAAAATGTGCCAAGATAGCATGAAATCATCAAGTAGGTGAAAAATCGGTCGTGTATAGTGGTTGTTGAAAGACCCTAGTGAATAAGTCAAGATATGATGGTTGTAAATTCCTCGATTTTATGCTCTTTGATATATGCTAAGCTTTTAATACATGTCAAGTGGTTAGCAAGTAAATAGTGACGTGTTAGTATGAAGTTTCCCCCAAATTAAGTGATATCCAAATACATAACAAGACCAATATAGGTATGAAGTACTTGATGTAAGATCTTATTGAATGGGGTATAATCTAATAGCATGTCTTCCCTAGGCTAGTATATGATAGTGAACCGATGTTGATGATCCTTAAAGGTTTGGAGTGACCCTTTGGTGGTTGTGATGATGAATAGAGGTCTATGTTTCCTAAATGCTTAATGCGATGTCCTAAGGATCTGGAGAGGGAAAGTATGTTATGATGCCCAACTACTTGAAGTGATGCTTTAATGATTGTGATAATACATGAATGATTATAATGATGAATGAATGCTTGTAATGATGAATAAATGATTGTAGTGATGAATGGATGATCGTAATGCATGAATGATTTTTGATGATGAATGATTATGTCTTACTTTTATTTTGTCGAGTCCTGAGGGTATTTATACCCGAAAATAGAGTTTTTGTCTAGAGATCGTATTAGTTTTTCAATAATTCCAATCGAGCCATGATTCTTAGAACTCAGTGAACTATAGAAATCTGTATCCTCAGACAAGTGCGAAGCTTAATAAAGCTCAGTAATCTCAGTTATCTTTGTGATCTCTGTAGCACTAGTAATCTAGCCTCAAACCTGTAATCAGCTCAGTTCTAATAGTATTAAAGTCATTCAATCCTATGCTTAGAAGCGATTCGAGTATCTCATCAAGATCTGTATCGTTATTCAGATACCATAATTCGATATCTTTTCGTCAAATACGAAACCAGGTGATCTCAGTGTAACTCAGTCAGAACTTTTGAGTAATATGATCAGTGTCTTATTTAGTTCAGCTAGTGCTCAATTGAGAATTCAGTTTTAAGTCTTTCAGTTGGGAGATGAAACTAGCACCGAGCAAACTCAAGGATGGTAACTCACCTACTAGTAGAGGGTGTGATTCTTAGAAGCAATACTTGTGTTCCAAAACTACGTAGCCAGTGTAGGTTGAGACATCACACCTATTAGTTGAGGGTGGATGAGAGACATCATACCTTCTAGATGAGAGTAGATAAGGTGGCTTGACCTATTAGATGAGGGCTCCACCATTCCCATTTGAGGACCTGCTAGATGAGGGTCACATAGAGTTGTCTTTACTAGTGGCACGGTAATGACACCCTTCAAATTGGGGCATAGGTTGGACCCCATCTGTGGTAGGTTGGGGCATGTCATTTAAGTTACTACTTTACACAGTTTTAGTTTCAGATTACATCTTAGTTTCAGAATCAGTCTTCAGAAATCAAGACTGTCAGATATAGTCATCTATCATTGTAAGGAACTCAGATAGTTCCATTGATTTATGGACCATCCCATCAGATAGACTTGGTCTCACATACAGTTATTTAATATCATATTTAGAGATATACCGTCAGACAGGATTGATCACAGTATCAAATTTTTATTGAGTATTCTGGTTGTCAGATTCAGATATAATCATATTTCTTATCATTGATAAAGCTTCTGAAATTATCTATTAGAAAGGTTGATCTCTATTCCTGTCAGTTGAAGGCAGTAACTTTAAGAATTTAGTCATTGATGTAAGCATATCTAGATCCTTAGTTATTAGTATTAGATGAGTCAATGATTCAGTATCTCAGTGTCAGTAGTGAGTTCAGTCTACAGTAAAGTGGTATATGAGTTTCAGTATCTAGAGTTGCGATAAATGTGTTCATGTTCTATGCATTCATGTAGGTGTTCTCATGCAGCTTTTTTATGGTTATTCAGTTTAGATATTGCGCATGCATGAACCCTTGCATTAGCCTACCCCATCTATATACTCGGTATATTTTTGTACTGACGCATTTGCGCTATGGTGTTTTATTTGACACCATAGGTTCAGAGGCATAGGATCTAGTTTATCCTCAGCAGTTTGGTCCCAGTCAGCAGCAATATCAGTGAGTCCTCTACTTTTGAGGACGAGTCTCAGTTTAATACTTTTGTTTCAGAGTCTGTTTATTTTCTATTGATGGAGTTAGCTAGGAACATGTCCCATCAACTCCACAGTTCAGACAGTTAGAGGCTTTTCAGAAGGATGTATTAGTATTCAGTTTTTAGTTTTGAGTATGTATAGATATGTTGAACCTTATGGCAAGTTTCTGCATTTTTGTTAGATATTATGTAGTGTACAGTTACAGATATTAGAAAAGGGTTAGCTTGTGGTCCTTCGGGTCCATAAGCACCGTGTGACATCTCGAGATGGGATATCGGGGCATTACAAACTTGGTATCAGTGCCTAAGGTTCAATAGTGTCCTAGGGAGTCTGAAAAGCTGCATCTAGTAGAGTCTTATGCATGGGTGGGTAGCCCGCCACATTTATATACAAGAGGCTACAGGATGTACTTAGGAGTAGTTTCCCTTTTTTCAGTATTCAAATTGTGCGAGTGAGCATAAGCTTAAGTTGATCCTTAGTCTAATTCACTTGTTTCTTCCAATTACAGAGTATGCCTCCTCACAGAGATTTTTTTCCTTGGGCTAGATGACCAGCCCCCACAGCCATTAGATTCTGAGAATGAGGGTGTGTCACATGTAGAGTTCAGAGCTGCATTCACTACCTTAGCCCAGGCAATAGCTGCTCAGAATAGTTTGCAAAATGTTGTCTTACCTAGGCTTTTAGCTGACACTCAACAGAATGAGGGGAGAGAGCGTAGGATGGATTAGAGGACTAGAACCAATAACTCTATGCCAAGATTAAGGAGTAGTAACCTCTCCCAATTCCATCTGAGATCCTCAGCACCAGTTTTGCTATCATTCTAGGCATCAGTACCTAAACCTAAGAATGCTAGTCGAGAGGGAGCATCAAGCTCTAAGTCAATAACTCGTGGGAAGAGTGTTCTTACCTACCCGTGTTGAGAAAAGTGTAGTAGGTAGCATAGGGGTATATGTAGAGCCAGCAGTAGGGGGTGTTTTGGATGTTGTAGGCTAGGCCACAGGTTGCGAGAGTGTAGAATACTAGCTTAGAGGGGTAGAGATTCGTGCTAGCAGGAAGCCATTTCCAGTACTACTAGTGGTGTTCATACCCATCGACATTATGGAGAGTGTGGCAGGAGCCACCAAGGTGGGTGTAGAGCCAGTAGAGATGTGTGTTTCAGGTACGGTGAATCAGGCCATTGAATATGAGAATTTAGAGTGTTGACTCAAAGGGGTAGACTTCAGGCGCTTCAGACTCGCCTTGATCGAGAAGGATTCCCTGAAATTGACCTAGGTAAGTTATGAGCCCTTCTTCTTTATAATATGCATTGTTAGGTCCTTTTATTCCATTTTGAGCTTATATGTTAGCGTGAGTCATGCATAAGTTTTAGATCTTGATCGATCAATCATGACCCAGTTGTAGGTGTCCCGCGCACTGCCCCAGTATTTCAGCGAAGTATGTTTAGTGGGACATAGAGCCCCAAAGAGGATATACCCCATACTATTATGATATTGCATGCGATTAGATTCATCCAGATGTATATTCAGATCTTCTTTATGAAATTAGCATCAGTTGTCACTGTATTGTCAATCATTATTACATTATTAGTCGTGCTTTCAAAAGTCAGCTTAGCCGAACATTCATGCATTAGATATGCACATTCAGTAGAAAGAGTTTAGCTTGTCAGCATATGTACAATTGTGTATTCATGAGATTATCCCAGTTATGAGTCCATGCATCAGATATACATGTGTATTATGAGAATTTAGCTATGAGTATCATCAGTCGAGTATTCCATGCATCATATATGCATGCCAAGTGTGAGAACTCTATATGTCAGTCATTCTAGTTGCGTAGTCCTGATCTGAGATGTTTCCATTTCTTGAGTAAGTTCTATTGATTCGTATTCTCAGACTATCAAGCGACATTCAAGGATGAATGTTTTCAAGGGGGAGATAATATAATGCCACGCAAAATCCTCTACCAGTTTGAGCCTTCGAGCGTAGTTGGTAAAGCAAAATCTGAGTCATAATGTTTCAGAAATATCCTCCCAAGTATGAAATACTTTGAATTATGTGGAGAATTAAGATCATAGAGGTCCCCTAACTTATGAACGAGTTGAAAACTTTCCTATCGTTCAAGTTTTAGTGACCGTCAAAATTTGGGTCGACTTCAATCAATCATAACTCGTTGTATATGAATAACTTAGTAGTAATATATATCAAATGAAAGAGCTTTGAATTATCTTTCCAATGATACCAATTTCGCCTAAATCCGAGATCAAAGCAAAGAGTTATGCCCATTTTACACCAGCATGTCAAGTTGGAAAATAGTGACAACGTTTTTGACGGGCTTTCATGTTTCTGACGCCATTTTTGATGACGTCGTCATATTCTGACGACATTTTTGATGACATCGTAGACCTGGGTAGAAAGACAAGAATTTAGACCCTTTTTGTGATGACCATTCGTGACGGCCTATCACGGACCTGACGGCCTATCACGGATGGTGTTAAGAACATTTTTTCCAGTAATTCAAGGGCATTTTGCATGGGTAATTTGGTCATTTCTCACCTTTTTTGAGCCTCTTTAAATATGAGGAACCCTCATTCAAACCCTAATTTCTCCATTTCTCTTCTAATTCTCTAAAGAGAGAATATCTAGGGTTTCAATTCAAGAACCTTAATCCTCCAAAAATTTATCCATAAATCTTCAAGATTTCTTTAAGAATCAATTTCCTCATTGTGTGGACTTCAAGAATTTATTTATTACAAGTTTTGATAAAGTTTCAAGCACTAAAGTTCATCCAATTTCAAAGGTTAAGGTATGTAGATGTTGATTCTTGGGTCCTTTTCATCCAAGAAGCTCAAGAACCCTTTTTAAAACTAAAAGATTTTTATGTTTATGAGTTGTTAATGATTTGTATGAGTTGAAATGGATGTTTAATGTGTTGTTGAGTTTTGAATTATATTTGCCTACAAAATTTATGAGCTTTGACCCTAGTATGTGGAATTCATGTGATGTTTGTGATAAACCCTCTTGAAGTTGTCTTTCCATGTGATGTGTTCATGGGATTTGGGTGTAGAAATGGTTGAATAAGTGAAGAACATTCCCATAGGTTTGATAAAGAGCTTAGGTAAAGCATAAGAGCCACTATAGTATGTTGAATAGAAAACCCCAAATTGTGAGCTAGTCTATGCATGCCTTAGTGAGTAAAATGTGCCAAGATAGAATGAAATCCCTAAGTAGGTGAAAAATCGGTTGTGTATAGTGGTTGTTGAAAGACCTTAGTGAACAAGTCAAGATATGATGGTTGTAAATTCCTCGATTTTGTGCTCTTTGATATATGCTAAGCTTTTAATACATGTCAAGTGGGTAGCAAGTAAATAGTGACATGTTAGTATGAAGTTTCCCCCAAATTAAGTGATATCCAAATACATAACAAGACTGATATAGGTATGAAGTACTTGATTTAAGATCTCGTTGAATGGGGTATAATCTAATAGCATGTCTTCCCTAGGCTAGTATATGATAGTGAACCGATGTTGATGATCCTTAAAGGTTTGGAGTGACCCTTTGGTGGTTGTGATGATGGATAGAGGTCTATGTTTCCTAAATTCTTAATGCGATGTCCTAAGGATCTTGAGAGGGAAAGTATGTTATGATGCCCAACTACTTGAAGTGATGCTTTAATGATTGTGATAATACGTGAATGATTGTAATGATGAATGAATGCTTGTAATGATGAATAAATGATTGTAGTGATGAATGGATGACCGTGATGCATGAATGATTTTTGATGAAGAATGATTAGTCTTACTTTTATGTTGTCGAGTCTTGAGGGTATTTATACCCGAAAATAGAGCTGTTGTCTAGAGATCGTGTCAGTTTTTTGATAATTCCAATCGAGCCATGATTCTTAGAACTCAGTGAACTATAGAAATCTGTATCCTCAGACAAGTGCGAAGCTTAATAAAGCTTAGTAATTTCAGTTATCTTTGTAATCTCTATATCGCTAGTAATCTAGCCTCAGACCTATAATCAGCTCAGTTCTAATAGTATTAAAGTCATTCAATCCTAATCTTAGAAGCGATTCGAGTATCTATTCAAGATCTGTATCGTCAGTCAGATACCATGATTCAATATCTTTTTTGTCAGATATGAAACGAATTGATCTCAGTGTAACTCAGTCAGAACTTTTGAGTAATATGATCAGTGTCAGATTTAGTTCAGCTAGTGTTCAATTGAGAATTCAGTTTTGAGTCTTTCAGTTGGGAGTAGAAATTAGCAGCGAGTGAGCTCAAGGATAGTAACTCACCTACTAGTAGAGGGTGTGATTCTTAGAAGCAATCTTTGTGTTCCAAAACTACTTAGCCAGTGTAGGTTGAGATATCACACTTGTTAGTTGAGGGTTGATAAGAGACATCATACCTGCTAGATGAGGGTAGATAAGGTGGCTTGACCTATCAGAAGAGGGCTCCACCGTTCCCATTTGAGGACCTGCTAGATGAGGGTCACATAGAGTTGTCTTTACCAGTGGCGCGGTAATGACACCCTTCCAACTGGGGCACAGGTTGGACCCCATCTGTGGTAGGTCGGGGCATGTCATTTAAGTTACTACTTCCCACAGTTTTACTTTCAGATTCAGACTCAGTTTTAGAATCAGTCTTCAAAAATCAAGAATGTCAGATACAGTCATCTATCATTGTGAGGAACTCAGATAGTTCCATTGATTTATGGAACATCCCATCAGATAGACTTGGTCTCACATACAGTTATTTGATATCATATTTAGAGATACACCATCAAACAGGCTTGATCACAGTATTAAATTTTTATTGAGTATTTTGGTTGTTAGATTCAGATATAATCATATTTCTTATCATTGATAAAGCTTCTAAAATCATCTGTTTGAAAGGTTGATCTCTAATCTTTTCAGTCGAAAGGAGTAAATCTAAGAATTCAGTCATTGATGTAAGCACATCCAGATCCTTAGTTATCAGTATGAGATAAGTCAGTGATTAAGTATCTCAGTGTCAGTAGTGAGTTTAGTCTACAGTAAAGTGGTATCTGAGTTTCAGTATCTAGAGTTGCGATAATTGTGTTCATGTTCTGTGCATTCAGGTAGGTGTTCTCATGCAGCATTTTTATGGTTATTCAGTTTAGATATTGTGCATGCATGAACCCTTGCATTAGCCTACCCCGTCTACATACTCAGTACATTTTTGTACTGACGCATTTGCGCTATGATGTTTTATTTGACACCATAGGTTCAGTGGCACAGGATCTAGTTTATCCTCAGCAGTTTGGTCCCAGTCAGCAGCAGTAGCAGTGAGTCCTCTTCTTTTGAGGACGAGTCTCAGTTTACTACTATTGTTTTAGACTTTGTTTATTTTCTATTGACAGAGTTAGTTGGGGACATGTCCCATCAACTTCACAGTTCAGACGTTAGAGGCTTTTCAGAAGGATATATTAGTATTCAGTTTTTAGTTTTGAGTATGTATAGATATGTTGAACCTTATGGCAAGTTTCTGCATTTTTTTTAGATATTTTGTAGTGTACAGTTACAGATATCAGAAAAGGGTTAGCTTGTGGTCCTTCGGGTCCATATGCACCTTGTGACATCTCGGGATGGGATCTCGAGGCATTATAAACTTGGTATCAGTGCCTAAGGTTCAATAGTGTCCTAGGGAGTCTGAAAAGCCGCATCTAGTAGAGTCTTGTGCATGGGTGGGTAGCCCACCACATTTATATACAAGAGGCTAAAGGATGTACTTAGGAATAGTTTCCCTTTTTTCAGTATTCAGATTGTGCGAGTGATCATGAGCTCAAGTTGATCCTCAGTCTAATCCACTTGTTTCTTCAATTACAGAGTATGCCTCCTCGCAGAGATTTTTTCCTTGGGGTAGATGACCAGCCCCTACAACTTTAGATCCTGAGAATGAGGGTGTGTCACATGTAGAGTTCAGAGCTGCATTCACTACCTTAGCCCTGGCAATAGCTGCTCAGAATAGTTTGCAGAATGTTGTCCTACCTAGGCTTTTAGCTGACACTCAACAGAATGAGGGGAGAGAGCATAGGATGGATTAGAGGACTAGAACCAATAACTCTACGCCAAGATTAAGGAGTAGTAACCGCTCCCAATTCCATCTGAGATCCTCAACACCAGTTTCGCTATCAGTCTAGGCACCAGTACCTAAACCTAAGAATGCTAGTCTAGAGGGAGCATCAAGCTCTAAGTCACTAGGTCTTGGGAAGTGTTCTTACCTACCCGTGTTGCAAAAAGTGTGGTAGGCTGCATAGGGTTATATGTAGAGCCGGTAGTATGGGTGTTTTGGATGTGGTAGGCTAGGACACAAGTTGTGAGAGTGTAGAATACTAGCTCAGAGGGGTAAAGATTCACGCCAGCAGGAAGCCATTTCTAGTACTACTAGTGGTGTTTATACCCATCCACATTATAGAGAGTGTGGCAGGAGCCACCAAGGTGTGTGTAGAGCAAGTAGAGATGTGTGTTTTGGGTACGGTGAATCAGGCCATAGAATATGAGAATTTAGAGTGTTGACTCAAAGGGGTAGACTTCAGGTGCTTCAGACTCGCCTTGATCGAGAAGGATTCCTTGAAATAGACCCGGGTAAGTTATGAGCCCTTCTTCTTTATGATATGCATTTTTAGGTCCTTTGCTTTCATTTTGAGCTTATATGTTAGCGTGAGTCATGCATAAGTCTTAGATCTTGATTGATCAATCATGACCCAGTTGTAGGTGCCCCGCGCACTGCCCCAGTATTTCAGCGAAGTATGTTTAGTGGGACATAGAGCCCCAAAGGGGAGATACCCCATAGTGTTATGATATTGCATGCCATTAGATTCATCCAGATGTATATTCAGATCTTCTTTATGAAATTAGCATCAGTTGTTACTGTATTGTCAATCATTATTGCATTATTAGTCGTGCTTTCAAAAGTTAGCTTAACCGGACATTCATGCCTTAGATATGCACATTTAGTAGAAAGAGTTCAGCTTGTGTGCATATGTTCAGTTGTGTATTCATGAGATCATCCCAGTTATGAGTCCATGCATCAGATATGCATGTGTATTATGAGAATTCAGCTATGAGTATCATCAATCGAGTATTCCATGAATTATATATGCATGCCAAGTGTGAGAACTCTATATGTTAGTCATTACAGTTGCGTAGTCCTTATCTGAGATGTTTCCATTTTTTGAGTAAGTTCTATTGATCCATATTCTTAGTCTATCAAGCAACATTCAAGGATGAATGTTCTCAAGGTGGAGATAATATAATGCCCCACAAAATCCTCTTCCATTTTGAGCCTTCGAGCGTATTTGGTAAAGCAAAAATCTGAGTCAAAATATTTTAGAAATATCCTTCCAAGTATGAAATACTTTGAATCATGTGGGGAATTAAGATCATAGAGGTCCCCTAACTTATGGATGAGTTGAAAACTTTGCTATCATTCAAGTTTTAGTGACCGTCAAAATTTAGGTCAACTTCAATCGATCATAACTTGTTGTATATGAATAGCTTAGTGGTAATATATATCAAATGAAAGATCTTTGAATTATCTTTCCAATGATACCAATTTCGCCTAAATCCGATATCGGAGCAAAGAGTTATGCCCATTTTACACCAGTATGTCAAGCTGGAAAATGGTGACGACGTTTCTGATGGGCTATCATGTTTCTGACGCCCTTTTTGATGATGTCATCATATTTTGACGACATTTTTGATGACATCATCAGACCTGGGCAGAAAATCAAGAATTTGGACCCCTTTTGTGATGACCATTCGTGACGGCCTATCACGAACCTGACGGCCTGTCACGGATGGCGTCAAGAACATTTTTTCCAGCAATTCAAGGGCAGTTTTGCAAGGGTATTTTGATCATTTCTCACATTTTTTGAGCCTCTATAAATATGAGGAACCCTTATTCAAACCCTAATTCCTCCATTTCTCTTCCAATTCTCTAAAGAGAGAATATCTAGGGTTTCAATTCAAGAACCTTAATCCTACAAAAATTCATCCATAAATCTTCAAGCTTTCTTCAAGAAACAAGTTCCTCATTGTGTAGGCTTCAAGAATTTATTTATTTCATGTGTGGATAAAGTTTCAAGCACTGAAGTTCATCCAATTTCAAAGGTTAAGGTATGTAGATGTTGATTCTTGGGTCCTTTTCATCAAAGAAGCTCAAGAACCCTTTTTAAAACTAAAAGATTTTTATGTTTATGAGTTGTTAATGATTTGTATGAGTTGAAATGGATGTTTAATGTGTTGTTGAGTTTTGATTTATGTTTGCCTACAAAATTTATTAGCTTTGACCCTAGTATGTGGTATTCATATGATGTTTGTGATAGACCCTCTTGAAGTTGTCTTTCCATGTGAAGTGTTCATGGGATTTGGGTGTAGAAATGGTTGAATAAGTGAAGAACATTCCCATAGGTTTGATAAAGAGCTTAGGTAAAGCATAAGAGCCACTATAGTATGTTGAATAGAAAACCCCAAATTGTGAGCTAGTCCATGCATACCTTAGTGACTAAAATGTGCCAAGATAGCATGAAATCCCCAAGTATGTGCAAAATTGATCGTGTATAGTGGTTGTTGAAAGACCCTAGTGAACAAGTCAAGATATGATGGTTGTAAATTCCTCGATTTTGTGATCTTTGATATATGCTAAGCTTTTAATACATGTCAAGTGGTTAGCAAGTAAATAATGATGTGTTAGTATGAAGTTTCCCCCAAATCAAGTGACATCCAAATACATAACAAAACTGATATAGGTATGAAGTACTTGATGTAAGATCTCATTGAATGGGGTATAATCTAATAGCATGTCTTCCCTAGGCTAGTATATGATAGTGAACCGCTGTTGATGATCCTTAAAGGTTTGGAGTGACCCTTTGGTGGTTGTGATGATGGATAGAGGTCTATGTTTCCTAAATGCATAATGCGATGTCCTAAGAATCTTGAGAGGGGAAGTATGTTATGATGCCCAACTACTTGAAGTGATGCTTTAACAATTGTGATAATACATGAATGATTGTAATGATGAATGAATGCTTATAATGATGAATAAATAATTGTAGGAATGAATGGATGACCGTGATGATGCATGAATGATTTTTGATGAAGAATGATTATGTCTTACTTTTATGTTGTCGAGTCCTGGGGGTATTTACACCCGAAAATAGAGCTGTTGTCTAGAGACCGTGTCAATTTTTTGATAATTCCAATCGATCCATGATTCTCAGAACTCAGTGAACTATAAAACTCTGTATCTCAGACAGTTAGAGGCTTTTCAGACGGATGTATTAGTATTCACTTTTTAGTTTTGAGTATGTATAGATGTGTTGAACCTTATGGCAAGTTTTTACATTTTTTTGATATTATGTAGTGTACAGTTATAGATATTAGAAAATGGTTATCTTGTGGTCCTTCGGGTCCATAATCACCATGTGATGTCTCGGAATGGGATCTCGGGGCGTTACAAAAATGTTGAGCACACCAAGCTGGCCTAGGAGGTATAGGTGTTAGTCTTGACTTAGAATTTTAGTAAGAATATCTGTAATTTGGTGATTTGTTGGAACATACATAGGTTGCACCAGCCATTCTTTGATCTTGTCTCTGATGAAGTAGCAACCAATCTCAATATGTTTTGTACTTTTGTAATAATTGGGATTAGCTGTAAGCTAAATATCAGACTTGCTATCACTAAATATTGTAATTGGCTTTCTAATGGCACTCCCAATTCTAAAAATAAGCCTTCTAACCAAGTGATTTTTGCCAAAGCTGAAGCCATGCTTCTGTATTCTGCTTCAGCTGAACTCCTAGAGACAGTTTGTTGTTTCTTTGATATCCAACCTCCTTGTATTTAGACAAGCAGCCCAATCAGAATCACACCAACATATCAACTCTGCAGTAGGTTGAGCTTGATCCAGATACCTTGACCTACAGTTCCTTTAAAGTATCTTATTATCCTATTTGCTACTTCCATAAGTGATCTCTTAGGATGTTATATGAACTGACTCAGAGTTTGCATAACATAACTAATATCTGGCCTAGTTACAGTTGCATACATCAGTTTCCCAATCAATCTTTGGTAAGAAGTGACATCCTTGAGAATAATGTCTCCAGTGACACCTGTTGCCTTGTCCACCTCAATTGAAATCAATTTAACATTAGTTTCTAGTGGGGTAGGAGCTGGTTTTGCACCATCAAGTTATGTTTCTGCAATAAGCTCTAATATATACTTTCTTTGGTTCAAGATGACACCATTTGACGATCTTAACACTTCAATGCCTAGAAAATACCTGAGCTCCTCTAAATCCTTGAGTTTGAATTGTTGGTGTAGTATTGCCTTTACATCATTGATCATATCAAAATTATCACCAGTAATAAGAAGATCGTCCAAATATACTAGTATCTAAACCATACCCTCAACCCTATTCAAGGTGAAGAGTGAATAATCATAAGAACTCTGAGTGAAGCCTGCATGAAGTAGGGATACAGTAAGTTTGATGTTCCATTATCTTGAGGCTTCTTAAGTCCATACAATGACTTAGTTAATTTGCAGACCTTGTGTTATCCAGCTACCTTGAAACCATTTGGCATCTCCATATAGATATCTTCATCTAAATCACCCTATAAAAATTCATTATAGACATCCATCTGATACATGCACCATCCCTTGGAGACTGCCAATACAATGATAAACCTAATTGTAACCATCTTAGCAACTGGAGAAAAAGTATCATGGTAATCCAATCCTTCCTGTTGACTATACCCCTTAGCCACCAGCCTGCCTTGAACCTTTCAACTTCACCATTAGCCTTGTATTTAATTTTGTACACCCATCTTAATCCTATGATATTTTTGCCCTGAGGTACATCGACAACTTCCTAAGTATGGTTATGTTCAAGAGCCTTGACTTATTTCTTCATAGCTTCAATCCATCTCTCATCTTGAACAACTTTAGTGTAAGATTGTCGTTCAACTAAGGCTGAAATTTTAGATACAAAATACTAATAACTAGGAGTGGTACTAGCATATGACAAGTAGTTTGTTAAGGGGTATCTAGTTTCCTTCCTTCTTCCCGGTGAGGTATAATCCATCATCCAAGTAGGTTGCTTATATACTCTAGATGATCTCCTAGGAGCCACTTCTGTAGGATGAGGATGATGTACTAGCATATAATAAAGTAGGTAGATCCTCTACTGATGTACTAGTTGTAGTATCTACAGGAAGCTCACTGATATCTGGTGGCTTAGAAACTTGATAAAAAATGTCTGATCGACCACCGAGATCTACACATACATCTGTATATGACTCAGTAATAGCCCTTGTCTTGAGATAATCAACAGGTGAGTCTGAATTTGTTCTGTCTGCAAAAGAAAAAGAGTCTTCTTGGAACAAACATCCCTAGTACGAAACATCTTGTTAATAAGAACATCTATCAATAAATATCCCTTTTGGGAGGCTGAATATCCTATCAGTACTGCAGTCCTTGCTCTCTCAAAAAATTTATCACCTTTTGGAACTATTGAAGCATAACACTTATAACAAACAACCCTCAAGTGTGTCAAGGATGGAACCTTACTAAATATTACTTCATAAGGTCTCTTACCACCAAAGGATAAATAATATAGTCTGTTAATAAGATATACTGCTGCTTTCACATTTAATCCCTAGTATCTAATAGGGATTTGAGATTGAAATCTAATTGCTCTTGCTACAATTAATATTTGCCTGTGTTTTCTTTCAACTTCACCATTCTGTTATGGTGTATAAGGACAACTACTTTGATGTAGTATTCCTAGAGACTAAAACAAGCCATTACACTGAGAATTAATAAATTCCCTCCCATTATCTGATCTAAGAACTTTTACTGAGCACCAAATTGATTTTGAATCATATTCAAGAAGTTTTTAATAGCCAGAATGCATTCTGACTTTAATTGCAACAAATGAATCCAAGTATATCTGCTATGATCATCTACAACAGTTAAGAAATAGTGTTTTTTATCAAATTTTGGAACTTTATAAGGTCCCTAAAGATCCATGTGGACAACATTAAAACACTTTGCAGCTCTAGAATCACTGTTAGGAAATGCTAGTCTAGTTTTCTTAGCTAATGGACATATATGACACTTATTCAATAGTTCTAAGTCTGTGTTGTGTCTTAACAAACTGAGGTATCTTAATGCTTTATAAGAAGGATGCCCAAGCCTTTTGTGCCATAGAATGCAGTCCTTCAGATCCATCTTTGCAACTATCTTTTGATTATCATTACCTTCCAATCGACAGACATTTGTTAGGATGTACAATTCTCCGCTTTTTTACCAATTCCCTTCACCTTGACACTATGAAGGTCCTAAAATATGCAAAAATCAGGATAGAACGAAACAAAACATGAAAGTTGTTTGGTCATCTTGGATACCGACAACAAGTTAAGCTTAAAGTCAGGGACAAATAACACATCTCTCACAACTTCATCCCTAAGTACTTGTGCTTCCCCAATATGTGTATATCTGCCTTATCTCCAATAGGTAGATTAACCTTATCTCTTCTTGTATGATCTATTTTGTGGCAATGTAAAAATATGTCTTTTTGTGTTACAACATGGTGTGTTACACCAGAGTCTACTACCCACTCATGTGAGTTAACATGTGATGCTAAACAAGTAACTATACCTGACATATCAGCTTGCTTAGAATTTAGTGTATCTTTGCTCATCAATGCTATTATCTTCTTGTACTCCTCCTCTGAGAAACTATGTCCCTTGGACATCATAACATTATTGATGTCCTTAATTCCTTGGCTATTGGATTGAGCACCCGAACTTGATTCTTCATTTGACTAATTTCCAGTGACATTACGAGATGAAAAAGAGTTGGTTGGCTGACCTGCAATTTGATGTCCGCCATACCTTCCATAATCTTGATTGTTATGAAAGGATTGATATGGTCCTCTAAAGTTACCATTGAAATTTCCCTTATTTTTATACTTCCAATCAGAGGGATACCCAATCAACTTATAACATGTTTCTCTTGTGTGTCCAGCAAGGTTACAATAGCCACACTTCTTCCCTTTGAAACCTTGACTTCCATAACCAAAAACTACATTATTCTTATGTACTTTCATAGCTATAGGTTCAAACTTATCACTCTTATTTGCATCACAAGCAAGATGTTGAATCTCATCTTCTACTATCATTGCATATGCTTGGTTTAAGGTAGGTGTGACTCCCTTCATTAGGATCTGTCTCTTTGCTTGATCATAGAAATCATTTAGTCCACTTAGGAACTGGATCAATCTTAATTGGTATAGATAATCTGCATACTCTTTACACTTGATGCAGTTACATGATGGAGCTGGAACTACAACATCATACTCACTCCATAAATTCTTCAACTTAGTGAAATATTCAGAAACTGAATTAGTTCCCTGATGAAGGTTGTTGATCTCTTTGTGCAATTGGTAAATCCTCATACGATTCACTTTATCAAAACTTTCCTTGAGATCATCCCATACGTTAGATGAATTTGTCGGATACACAATACCACTTAACAATTCAGTACTGACTGAACTCATCAACTATGATAACACCACTGCATTGCAGGTTTTCCACTGCTCATGTAATTCCTCTCTATATGTATCTTTACTACATATTTCAGTCACAAAACCATATTTTCTTTTTCCCAAAAACACAATCTTCAATGATCTTTTCCAGATTCCATAATTCTCTAAGCCACCTAGTTTAATTGGGATCAACACAACTCCAGCCACATCTGAGGCTCCTAAGAACAAAGGATTATTAGGATCAATCTCTAGTGCCATTGTTGCTTCTTAAAATACAAATTCTCACTAGAATTCCTTGAAATACCTTGAAATCTCAACTTCTCAAGACAAAAATCTACAAAATCCTTTTGGATTTCACGTAGGACCTCAAATAGAAGAAGAAAATGACTTGAAATTTTCACCTCTAAAGACAGAAATCTAAACTGCCTTTTCAGCTCGCTGAACAACAACTAAACAACTGTAACAATGGGGATATCAACACTATCAATTCCTCCCTATAAATCTCCATGATCGATGCTCTGATACCATGTTAAAATATAGTAAACACAACTCTCAACTCTCATACAGAATCTGCATAGTTGGAGCCTTACTTGAGAAGAGGCAAATAGAATAGAAATTTTTATTAAATAGAGTTGGTTAAAATGAGATCATTAGATGAGATATTTATAGACTCACTCACATGATCCTCACATGATCTTCTAGAATCTTCTTAAATAACTCTCTAACAACTTGAGCTGACTCATCAACAACTTGAGATGCCACAAGCCAACTAACTAATGCCACTAGCCAACTAACAAATAAATACTTTCAACTAACTGCAATGGAACAGTAAAGTGTATAAACCAGCTAACTCTTTGCATCTTAACAGTTTCTTAGGTATAGGCTCCAACGGCATGCTAACTGTTGTCCCTAGGAGAAAGGGCCCAAGTTCCAGAAGGCTGGAAATAAGAAGAAAGAGACCATTAGAGAGGGTAGCAGTAAGGTGAAAGGTGAGAATTTTGGGTTTTAAAAAGTTTGTGTTCATTTTACTCCATAATGTTTCCAAAACTTCCTAACTATAGTGTAAGCAAACACAGTTGTAACTGGGAAACTATAAGACAGGATGTAATAGCTGACACTAGTATTATGGAAATTGTAACTAAAAACCATTTTTTGGAGTATATGAAAAGCCTATTGGTTGTTTAGACACATTATATAGTTCTGTTACAATTTAGTTTGCAATATTAGTAATTACGTATTCATGATCAATTTATTACAATTTAACTTATCATGATGTTTCAGCTAACTTATGGTTGCGTGTATTATTGCTTTTTTTCATTTTTTTTGTGTTAAATGTCAATTGTTCAGATACATTAAATAGTTCTCTCACAAATTAGTTTGCAATATTAGTAGTTACGGATTCATGATCAATTTGTCACAATTTAACTTGTTATGATGTTTCAGCTAACTTATAGTTGAGTGTATTATTGCCATTTTACTCATTTATTTTTATGTTGAATGTCAATTGTAACCACAATTTTGATACCATCATTGATTCAATAACGTAGAAACATACTGTCAATATTCAATGTACAAATTATAATCAACGGATATAGTGAAAAAGTATAAATATACTAGCATATATACAAATACCTATTGTTAAAAAAAAGTCAAAACAATATATTTTTATTACTATTTCATGTCATAACAAGATGCCTTAATATGGAAAAAGCTTAATCATTAAGCTCCATAGACAATTCATTGTAATTCAGGAATCCAATTACAATGATTGAATTAAAAAAAAGACGTAGAGAAAAAACTAACAAATGTGTCAAGTTTTCCTCTGGAGATTTATGCACATTTTTCGGTTGTAACCTTGATGTCCATATTGTTTGCGTGAAATTTTTCACCTCGTAACCTGGGATTCCCAAGATAAATCGATTCTCAACCTTTTTGGTCTTACCGATCTAATCTTCCTCATAGATGGTAGCACCACCTCTTCTAAGATCTCTCTAGGAATGTACCAAGTGCTTTCATCGGGAACTGGACAAATAGATTTGTCATACGTTTTCACTTTTCAGCAAGAAATCCTTGTTGTAGTTGACAGAGCAGTATTGATATGCATCCATACTTTTAAACGTTATTACTGACAAAGAATGTGGGTATGACATTTCATCTATTTGAAACCTTATGCAAGTGTAAGATCTCTCTCTCAAGTTGACCACAAATTGTTTTTAATCTTCAATGACAGTATATAAGTAATCAGTGGGAGGCTTCACCTACATTATGAAAAAAGATGCTTAGTAATATATGTACTACATATATAAATTGTATATCAAACTGTCATGACCCGAACCGAGGCTCTAGCCATGACGAGTATCCTGAACCATGAAGGCCCGACTGACCTTTTCTAAATGGTAATCATATACACATTCATATACTAAAAGGAAATACAAAAATTTAATCATACGGAAACATGGTCCATGTCATAATTCAAATAAATAGTTCGAAGGGAAATATTTAATGTTCAAACCTATAACATCCGTCTGCGAAATCTCTAACATTACAAAATTCAACATATGTCTAAAAACAAAGCTGGGATAAGGCCCCCAGTCATACCATAGTTGAAATAAATAACAATATTCTATAACCCGATCTTCTGGAATAGAGAAGGCTCACCAACTGCGAATCTTGGAAATACCAATCTACTACTTAACTGGACCCCGGAACTGTGCCTCAGATCCTGAAATATAGGGGTTAATGCAGATGTACTCGTACGCAGAGCAATACAAAATAATGTAGTTCATATTACATAAGTGAGAGAAATTTGTAAATAACTTTATATACAATATTTGAAAACACATGGGCAAACTGAAAAGACTTTGTGATAATTCTTTGAAACCGAGACTCACTCTTTGTTTTACTTCTGAGTTAGGTGGTACACCCTATAATTCTAAAATACCATGGGCTTTATGGAATCATCCCTTGACTCGGTTGCCAAGTTGTCTACAAGAGTTGGAGTTTCTAATTCTAATATGCCACAGGGCACTAGGCCAGCGTAAAATCCCTCTTCGGGGACATAATAACCCGTATTGGAAAACACGATTATGGGCAATGAGTTTTATGGCTCATGCCTTCTTTCAGTAACCACCTAACTCTATTTAATCCCCTTTTTAATTTTTTCTAAACATGCATCATTCTAAACTTCAAATTCTAAAAATTTAAAAATCAAAAGGAAATTTTGTATTCTATTTTGTTATATTATCATGGCATTACCTGCTTTGGTATCGTCATACTAAGACTTGCAAGTCGTATGCCTATGACATATAGTAGTATGCATTAGTTCCTTCAATCCAATCAATTCAGTCGACCACAAAAAATATTTAACAATGCAAGAAAGTTTTAATTTTCAAAACATATTTCAAACTATGCAGAGATTCTCTCTTTTTGACATTTTAACAAACATATGGTGGTCAAGTATTTTGTTACAACCCATTCAACTTATTAAAATCATCACTTCTCATTTATATAAATAAGAAAACTCCTTTTTTTTTGGTTCATACCCAAAATCAATTCCATAACAATAGTAAAGACATTTATATCATATTTCTAAATATGAAACTCATCAATTCGTGACATAGGAATCAAGAAGATGCCATAACAAGAGAGGGAGTACAAATATTTATGCTCTTAAATTCAAGTTCCAAAACATCAAATGCATATATATATATACGAGTAACAATAAATTTCTTGGGGGGAAGGCCTCAAGACCATAGCATTATCATCTAAAGGGTTCATAATGCATAATTGTAAATATAAATTCATTTCCCTTTATAAATACATGATTTCTCAACATTCAAATATTATTAAAAATGATTTCACTATGTTCATGTAGACGTACCTTATGTTGTTTTAGTTTGAAGATAGGAACACTAATCTTGACCCTTTTCTTAAAATCTTGAACTTAAAGTATGGACTCTTGATCTTTGGGAGGGAGATTAGGGTTTTGTTCTTGATAAATTTGAGTGAATGTGGGAATATTATTTCCTAAAACCATTTTAATCACTAGTTAATATCACTAGGAATGGTATGGAAAAGATGAGATTGCCCCTCAGACTTAAAAGTTGTAGAAAAATTCTGGTTTTGTGGCTTACCGCTAAGCGGTATTGGTCCCACCGCTATAGGCACCGCTGAGCGGTGTAATAGCAGTGATATACTATTTTGGACAATTATGATTTTTAGGTTTACCACTGGGAGGTATTGTCTCCACCGTTATTGCATCACTGAGTGGTGTAATAGCGGCAGCTTACTGCCTGCCTATCACGAAAAGTGCTATAACTTTTCTCTCGGGTATCAAATTTAGGCGAAACTGGTGGCGTTGGAAAGAAGACTCATAGATCATTCATTTTATATATAGTAATCCCTATAATTCGATATATATGATAAGTTATGCTCAATGTAAGTTGACCCAAGTTTAAATATTCGCTAAAACTTAATCGATAGAAGAGTTTTTGACTCGTCTTTGACTTAAGGGAACTCTATGATCTCAATTCATGTTCAATGAGATTCCCACACTACCTAATTAATAATCACACATATATTAACAAATAATCATTGGATTCGGACCTATATGGGTTGGAATGATGGTTTACATTCTAGCCCAAAAATGCGAATTGTTACATTATCTCCCCTTGGGGTCATTCATCCCCGAATGATGACTCGAAACTCAACAAGTATGATTTTAAGAACTAAATGGATAGAAAAGAGTAGTATTGGATTTGTACTTTCTAAATCATCATTTATGATTTTGAAAAGATTCGGGTACCTCGCACGCATATCATCCTCTAACTCCCAAGTAACTTTCTCAACTTTATGATTTTCTATAACACCTTAACCGAAGATATTAACTTACTCCTGAACTCCCAAACTTGGTGATCTGAAATGGAAATGGGTTTTTTTTCATATGACAAAGAGTCTTTCACTTTTATCTCCTCTACGGTAAACACTAGGGAATGATCTCTAATGCAGTTCTTCAATATGGAAACATGGAAAATCGGATGAACAAAAGCCAGGTTTGCGGGAAAATCTAATTCATAGTCAACCCCACTGATCCTATTCATAATCCGATACGGTCATACGTAACGAGTACTAAGCTTCTCTTTCCTTTTGAATTGCATGACTCCCTTCATAGGGGAGATTTTTAGAAACACCCAATCATCCACCTCAACTTTAACTCCCTTCTTCTAACATTGGCATAAGATTTCTGGCGACTCTGAGCTATCTTAAGTCATTCTCTAATGATCTTCACCTTCTCCATTTCCTGATAAACAAGATTATTCTTGAAAAACTAGGTTTCATCCACTTTATACCATCCAATTGGCAATCTACATCTCCTCCCATAAAGTGCTTCAAAAGGAGCCATCTGAATACTAGCATGGTAGCTATTGCTACAGGTGAATTCTATCAACACCAGATGATCCACCCAACTACCTTTAAAGTCAATTACACAGGCCCTCAATAGATCTTCAAAGGTCTGAATGGTGCGTTCAGCTTGCCCATCAGTCTGAGGGTGGAAGATAGTACTTAGGTTTACTTGGGTACCTAAACCCCTCTGAAAAGACCGCTAAAACTGCGAAGAGAATTGCATACCTCGGTCTGATATAATGGATACTGGTGCCCCATGCAAGAAAACTATTTCCTCAATGTACAACTTGGCATAATCATCTCCCAAATAGTTAGTCCTCACCGGCAGAAAGTGAGCTGACTTGGTCATCCAGTCTATGATCACCCAAATGGAGTCATATTAGTTTTGGGATCTCGAAAGTCCCATGATGAAATCCATATTGATCATCTCCCATTTCCACATAGGCAAGGCTATCTCTTGGGAAGTACCACCTGGTCTCAAATGTTCCTCTTTGACTTGTTGACAATTCAAACACTTAGAAACAAAATCAGTAACATCACGTTTCGTATTGTTCAACCAATAAATCATCTTAAGATTGTGGTACATTTTAGTAGATCCTGGATAAAAACCATACCTTGAGTTGTGAGCTTCATTGAGAATTCTCTCTCGCAAACCATCCACGTTTGGTACACATAGACTACCCTGATACCTCAAAATCCTATCACGTCCAATTTCAAAAGCCATCACCTTTTTGACTAACATCTTTCTTAATCTGCATCAAGATGGGGGGTCTTCAGCCTGTTTTTCCTTAACTTCAGCACATAAAGGGGATTTAGCTATCTCATGAATGAACACTCCACCGTCTTTGAAATCTATAAGTCAAACTCCCAAATTTACCTGCCGGTGAATATCTTTCACCTTCTATCTTTCCCTTTATCAACATGAGCAAGACTTCCTATTGACAACCTGCTAAGGGCGTCGGCCACCACATTCGCCTTGACCGGATGATAGTGCAGGCTCACATCATAATCTTTTAATAGTTCCAACAAATGTTGCTTTCTTAGATTCTGTTCTTTCTGTAAGAAAAAAATATTGCAAACTTTTGTGGTCAGTGAAAATACCAACATGTACCCTATACAGATAATGCTGCCAGATCTTAAGTGCAAACACTACAGACGCTAACTCCAAGTCATGGGTGGGGTAATTTCATTCGTGCACCTTCAACTGCCTAGATACATAAGCTACCACCTTTCTATGATGCATAATTACACACCTAAGTCCCATTCGGGATGCATCACTATACACAACAAAACCCTCTGTACCTTCAGGAAAGGTCAAACCAGGTGCGATAGACAATTTGTCTTTAAATTTCTTGAAGCTATTCTTACAAGAGTCAGACCACATAAATTTTACCTTCTTCTATGCCAATTTAGTAAGTGGAGTAGAAATGGAGGAAAAACTTTTTACAAAACTTCTATAATACCCTGCCAAACCCAAAAAGCTTCGGATATCGATTGGAGTCATGGTCCTGGGCCATTTTTGCACTGCCTCAACCTTTTGGGGGTTAACCTTAATCCCCCTACTCAAAATAATTTTCCCTAAGAAAGCAATAACACTAATCCAGATTTCACATTTCGAAAACTTTGCATACAATTCATGATCTTTGAGGGTTTGAAGGATGATTTGGAGGTGAGTGGCATGATCTTCCTCATTCTTAGAGTAAACTAAGATGTCATCGATGAAAAATATGATTAATAGGTCTAGAAACTGATGGAACACCCTATTCATAAGGTACATGAAAGCATCAGGGGCATTAGTCAATCCGAAGGACATAACTAAGAACTCATAATGGCTATATCAAGTTCCAAAAATTGTTTTGGGAATGTCAGCCTCCCTAACCTTCAACTGATGATACCCCAAACGAAGGTCTATCTTTGAGAAGCACTTAGCACCCTGAAGTTGGTAAAAAAGATCATCAATTCTAGGAAGAGGAATTTGTTTTTAACAGTGACCTTATTCAGTTGGCGGTAGTCTATACACATACGGAGGGAGCTATCTTTCTTGTGCACGAAGAGTGTAGGTGCACCCCTGGGAGAAACACTAGGACAGATAAATCCCTTGTTAAGAAGATATTTTAACTATTCTTTCAACTTTTTCAATTCTGCGGGAGCTATTCTATATGGAGGGATAGAAAAAGGACGAGTGTCTGACAATACGTCAATGCCAAAATCTATCTCCCTATCAGGTGGTATCTTTAGGAGATCATCGAGAAAGACTTTTAGAATTCATTAACTACAGGAATAAATTGGAGAGAAGGACTTTCAGTACTAAAATCTTTTACCTGAATCAGATGATACAAACAACCGTTAGATATAAGTTTGCGGGATCTAAGATAAGAGATGAATTTCCCCATAGGTGCTAAAGAATACCCCTCCCACTCTATCATTGGTTCATTTAGAAATAAGAAGACGACTTTTCAAACTCTACAATCTAGTATGGCATAACATGAATGGAGCCAATCCATTCCTAAAAAAGTGTCAAAGTCATTCATATCAAGCACTACAAGATCTACGATAGTATCAAAATCATAGATAGTCATAACACAATTTTTGTACACCCTCCTAGCCAAAATAGAATCACCAATAGGAGTATAAATAGAAAAAGGTTTTGGGATAACTTTAGGCTCAAACCCAAAACTGACTGCCATATACGGGGTCACATAAGACAAAGTAGACCCAGAATCAAGCAACACATACACATCATGGGAGAAAATTTATAACGTACCAGTAATTACATCTGGTGAAGCCTCTGCCTCATGGTGATTAGATAAAGCATACAATCAATTGCGACCACCCCCGATAGCTGAAGTAGTACCCTTGGGAAGTGGTGGTGGCACTGAGGAATTGGCTTAGGACCTAACAACTCCTAAGTTCTCTTTGCCAGAATGACACTCTCTCTAAAAATGGCCTAAGGAAGTGGTGGTGGCACTGAGGAATTGGCTTGGGACCTAGCACCTTCTAAGTTCCCTTTGGCGGAAAGACACTCGCTTTGACCATAAGTATAACACACCAACTTTCCCAACTGACACCTCCCTGGGTGATGTTTACCATAGTTATCATATTGCAAAAAAGACCGATATAACTGAGCCATACTGCCTTGGGACTGAGTACCCTACATTTTCCAACCATTTTTAGATTGAGGGTTAAAGAATAACTATTTAATTGGAGGTCTAGGCACTGGGGCACTAGATGATGATTGAGCATTGCTCCAAAACTTTTTTTTAGACCACCTATTTCCCTAATTACCACCTTGATGTTGAATATTATTCTGGTCTGTTGATCTGGCCCTCTTGGCCTACCTGTCTTTCTCCCTTACCTCTACCAACCTTTTCTTTTGCTCTTCAACCTATTGCATATGAACAGACAACCTAGAGAAATCCATGTCTCTATTCAGCATTGATCCTTTGTATTCCAATACCAGATCATTCAAGAGATGGATGCAAACTTTCTTATACGAGCTCGCATGTTACCCGTCAATTCTGAAGCATAACGAGATAATTGGTTGAACTTCAGTGTGTACTCCTTGAAACTTATTTTCACTTGTTTCAAGTTCATAAATTCTTTTGCCTTGGACTCTGTCAATTCTTATAGAAAGAATCAATCCAGAAAAGCCTCCACAAACTTGCCCCACCTAGAAGGCTCAGCATCTCTACCTTTAGAATCCTTCCATTCATTATACCAGTGATTTGCCATATCCTTCAGCTGATAGGCTGCCAGTTCAACCTCTTCAACTTTATTCACATGCATAACCCTAAAATTTTTTTCCAACTCGCAAATGAACCCTTGGAGGTCCTTCTCAATATTCGTACCAGTAAACATAGGTGGGTTTCGCCTTATGGATTGACCAACCAAGGAAATCTCAGATGAACTAGATAGAGATCCTATATCTTCAGACCGTCGGGCCTGAGAAGCCACCAAATGAGATATCATATGGATAGACTATTGGGACTCAACATTAGATACTTCTCTCTGGGGAAGTTAAGTACAATTAGCTCCTGACTGAGAAACACTACGTTGACTAATCTGAACAGGAGGAACTCTAGGAGTAGCAACAAACTCTAGAGTACGAGCTCTATTATGAGTCCGCTTTTTATGGGTAGGGCGGACCTTTTCAGCTTGGGCATTCTATTCGTTGGATAGATAAAAAGGCATGGTAACTTTTTGAAATAAAGGAAATCATTGATTAGAGGACATACAGACTCTATAGCACGAACTAAATCATGAAATAAGAGAGATATTCCTAAATGCCTTGTAGCCTTATATTTATAAATGTGATGTACTATACACCCATAAATAAGACTCTACCCGATGCAATTTCAAAGACACCTTGGGACCATGAACCATGCTCTGATACCAAGTTTTTCACACCCGAACCCAGGCCTTGGCCGTGAAGAGTATCCTAAACCATGAAGGCCCAAGTGCCCTTTTCTAACTGGCAATAATACACAAATTCATACATTATAAAGAAATGCAGAAATTTAATCATACGAAAATATGGTCCATGTTATAATTCAAATAAATAATTCAAAGGGAAATCTTTAATGTTCAAACCTATAACATCCGTTTGCAAAATCTCTAACACTATAAAATTCAACATATGTCTAAAAACAAAGATGGGACAAGGCACCTATTCAGACCATAGTTTAAATAAATAACAATGTTCTATAACCTGACCTTCCAGAAGAGAGAAGGCTCACCAACTATGAATCTTGGAAATACCAACTACTGCTTAGCTGGACCCCGAGATTGTGCTTCAGATCCTGAAATATAGGGGTCAATACGGATGTACTCATACACAGAGCAATCCAAAATAATGTAATTTTATATAACATAAGTGAGAGAAATTTGTAAATCACTTAATATACAATATATGAAAACACATGGCCAAACTTAAAAGACTTTGTGATAATTCTTTGAAACCGAGACTCACTCTTTGTTTTACTTCTGAGTTAGGTGGTACACCCTACAATTCTAAAATCCCATGGGCTATATGGAATCCGTCCTTGACTCGGCGGCTAAGCTCCCAACCCAAGTTTGCCGCAAGATTTGGAGTTTCTAATTCTAATACACCACAAGGCACTAAGCTAGAGTAAAATTCCTTTTCGGGGATATAATAACCCGTATAGACAAAACACAGTTTTGGCCAATGAGTTTTATGGCTCATGCCTTCTTCCAGTAACCACCTAACTCTCTTTAAGCCTCTTTTTAATTATTTCTAAACATGCATTATTCTAAACTTCAAAATCTAAAAATCTCAAAGAAATTTTGTATTATGTTCTGTTCTATTATCATGGCATTATCTGCTTTGGTATCGTCATACCAAGACTTGCAAGTCGTATGTCTAAGCCATATAGTAGTATGCATTAGTTCCTTTAATCCAATCAATTCAGTCGACCAGCAAAATTATTTAACAATGCAAGAGAGTTCTTATTTTCAAAACATATTTCAAACTATGCAGAGATTCTCTCTTTTCGACATTTCAACAAACATATGGTGGTCAAGTATTTTGTTACAACCCATTGAACTCATTAAATCATCACTTCTTATTTATATAAATAAGAAAACTCCCCTTTTTTGGTTCATACCCAAAATCAATTCCATAATAATAGTAAAGACATTTATATCATGCTTCTAAATATGCAACTCATCAATTCGTGACATAGGAAACAAGTGGTTTCCATAACAAGAGAGGGAGCACAAATATTTATTCTCTTAAATTCAAGTTCCAAAACATCAAATGTATACATATATATACGAGTAACAATCAATTTCAAGAGGAAAAGGCCTTAAGATAAAAGCATTATCATCAAAAGGGTTCACAATGCATAATTGTAAATATAAATTCAAAACCCTTTGTAAATACATGATTTCTCAACATTCAAAAATTATTAAAAATAATTTCACCATGCCCATGTAGTTTAGAAAACCCCCACGTACCTTATGTTGTTTTAGTTTGAAGATTGGAATACTAATTTTGACCCTTTTCTTGAAATCTTGAACTTAGAGTATGGACTATTGATCTTTGGGAGGGAGGTTAGGGTTTTGTTCATGATAAATTTGAGTGAATATGGGTATATTATTCCCTAAAAACATTTTAATCATTAGTTAATATGACTAGGAATTTTAGGGAAAAGCTGAGACTTCCCCTCGGACTTAAAAGTTACAAAAAAATCCCAGTTTTGTGGCTCACCGCTGAGCGGTATTGGTCCCACTACTATAGGCACCGTTAAACGATGTATTAGTGGTGATATAATATTTTGGACAATTGTGATTTTGAGGTTTTCCTCTGAGTGGTATTGACTCCACTGCTATTTCACCGTCGAGCGGTGTAATCGCAGTAGCTCACTGCCTCTCACAAAAAGTGCTATAACTTTTCACTCGGGTATCAGATTTAGATAAAACCGTGGCGTTGGAAAGAAGACTCGTAGACCTTTCATTTGATATATAGTAGGACCTCTAAATCAATATATATGAGAAGTTATTGTCAATGGAAATTGACCCAAGTTTATACATTTGCTAAAATGTAATCGATAGAAAAGTTTTTGACTTGTCTTTGACTTAAGGGACCTATATGATCTCAATTTATGATCAACAAGAATCCCACACTACCTAATTTATTATTAGACATATATTAACAAAGAATAATTGGGTTTGGTCTTATGTAGGTTGGAATGACGGTTTATGTTCTAGCCCAAAAATGCGGGTTGTTACACAAACGTGAATTCGATTGATATAAAATGCATATACATTATATACACATGTATACCAATTTTTGTATAAAGTATTCTAGTTTTATTTTTTGGTATGAAAGAAACATGGTAATGATATCTTACCATCGTTTTACTTCATGATACCTCCATATTTTTTGCCAGACTCGTTGATGTCTCTACTATATTTTCCTTGTTTGCTTAATGTCAATCTTGAACCAATTTCATCATGTATTCTAAAAAATGCAATATTAGTAGATCTCTTGCATAATTGTTTACTGCATTCATCGATTCCACAATGTTTAAAGTCATAAAAGTGGTTCCATTGACTTTGGAATGCACTCTTGATCATCTTTGATATCTAATATCTAACAAGTATTCTCTAATTCTCTTATTGATGTTATTTATCTTAACCATATAACACTGAAATTCTTCAATCGTGTATGCTCTAGACGATGTGAAGAATAGTTCCTTGACAGGTACACAAATTTTCATGTACCTCATCTTTATGTTATTCCACAAATGGAACATACATACACAGTGAATCACTCCTGGATACACTACTGAAGTTATTTTTGAGCTGCTTCCATGCATATTAGATACTATGCACATCCCTTTCCTAGCACCATAAGTGTTCCTGAACCTTTCGAAGAACTACTTTCAAGATGCATCATTCTCCGAATCAACCACACTATATGTGAGAAAAAATATTCTACCTGTTTAAGTGAATTAAAATACTTCTATAAACATATATGTAAAGCAACAGTTCAAATACACAACAGGTGTAATACTTTTGTTAAATCTTATAAAGATTTCATTAGTCCATATTCTATAATGCAACCACTGTTACATTAATTAACTGCTAATCCATTAGTTAGTTAACACTTTTACATTGGTTAGTTGATTAGGTTGCCAAGTTTTTTAGCTAGCTGGCAAGTTAGTTAGTTAGCTGGTCACTTGATCAAGTAGTCAGGAGGTTGTTAGGAAGCTTCTAGAGTCACATATGTTGATCATGTGAGCCTATAAATAGATGGATTGAACTAATATAAATAGTCAATTGAGTGTTTTAACATGGTATCAAAGCAAAACGATCATAGATCTGAATAAGCAATAATTGAGTGTGAATGTACCTTCACTTTAGTGAGTTTTTCATCTGTAATTTCCGTTTGTATGAATATTGAGCTTGGAGGGGGTTAGATCTACATCTGTAAGCCATAGATCTCTGGGCACAAGTCATAAATTTTGAGATTTCAGTGATATTTTGATTTCAATTTAGTTGTATCCTGCAAAAGTAGACATGGCACCTAAGAGTGATCCTAGTGATCCTCTGTTTTTAGGAACATTAGATGTAGTAGGACCTGCATTGATTCCCATCAAGCTTACTGGTTCAGAAAATTATAGAATTTGGTGTAGATCTATAAAGATTCCACTGTTAGGAAAGAGGAAATATGGATTTATAACTAGTACTTTCAGCAAGGAAACATATAGAAAAGAGTTACATAATCAATGGGAGACATGTAATGAAGTATTTTTATCATGGATGATGAGCTCAGTAAGTGCAGAGTTTCTCAGTGGTATTGTATATGCAACAAATGTCTGTGAAGTATGGGAGGATCTTAAGGAAAGGTTTGACAAAGTGAATTGCATGAGTTTGTATCAAATACATAGGGAAGTCAACAATCTTCACCAAGGTACTGATTCAGTCTCAACCTACTTTACTAAATTGAAGAACCTGTGGAGTGAACATAATGTAGTTATTCTAGCTCCATCATGTAACTTTCCTAAGTCTAAGGGGTATGTAGAGCATCTATATCAGTTGAGGTTAATACAGTTCTTAAGTTGATTGAATGATGCATATGATCAAGCAAAAAGACATATATTGATGAAAGGAACTACACCTATACTTAGTCAAGCATATGCAATGATCATTGAAGATGAGATCCAACAACTTGCGTGTACTGCAACTATTAGTGATAAAACTGAACCAATTGTTATGAAAGTACATAGGAATAATGCAGAAACTAGATATAAGAATAGGAATCAAGCATTAACAAGTTTTAGAGGACAAAGCTATAAAAGAAGAAGATGTGATTACTGCAACTTTATTGGTCATAGAAGAGAGAATTGTTACAAGTTACATAGATATCCTAATGATTAGAGGAACAAGAAGAAAGGGCACTATAACAATCCAAGAGGAATATCAAATCAACCATTTCACAATGGATAAGGTAGAATTGGTGGATATGGATACTCAGGTCCTGGTCAAAACAACAGCCAGTTATCAGCTCACAATTTCACTAAACCTCAGGTGGAGAATTCATGTTCAAATGATCAATCTAGAAGGCAAGAAAGTAAATACATCAACAATGCTATTCTAGCAAAGGGAAAAGGATTCTCAAAAGATGAATACAAGAAGATCATGGCGTTGATTAACAAGGAAACACATAATTCTAAACTGAATAACATGACAGGTAATGGTAGTTGTTTCTCTAGTTATGCTATTTCACATGATTGGATAGTATACTCTAGAGCCACACACCATGTAGCAGCACACAAAGGTATCTTCTCATACTACCACAAAATGGATAACGTCATATGTGACAAAGTAAATTTAACTGGAGACAAGGTTGATATACCACATGTAGGAGAAGAAAAGGTGCTGAAGGATGAGGTTGTGAGGGATGTGTTGTCTGTTCCTGATTTCAAGATGAATCTGTAATCAGTGGCTAAGATAACTAAGCAACTTTTTTTCTTTTTTTATTCTATCCCGACTTTTGTGTGTTTCAGGACCTTCACAGTTGCAAGGTGAAAGGGATTGGTAAGGAGAAAGGAGTACTATACATTCTCAAGAAGGTATGTGGAGTGTATCGAACTATTAATAATATGGATCATCAAGGACAAGTTACAAGAGTAGAGGAGCATGAGTGTAGTCTGTACATATGGATCTCTGGGACCCTTATAAAACACCTACTTTTGGCAAGAAATACTACTTCTTAATTGTTGTTGATGATTATAGTAGATATACATGGTTGCATCTGTTACAACTAAAATATGAGTATGTTGTATCCATCAAGAACTTCTTTACTATTTCAAAATCAATTTGGTATTTAAGTGAAGGTATTGAGATCAGACAATAGGACAGAGTTCATTAACTATAACTGTAAAGAGTTATTTCATTCCTTGGGAATAGTACATCAAAGTAGTTGTCCTTACACATCACAACAAAATGGTATGGTTGAGAGAAAAAATAGGTAGATACTAAATATTACAAGACCAATCAGGTTCCAGTCACAGATGCCTATTAGATTTTAGGGGTTGAATATTAAGGCTGCTATATATCTCATAAACAGAATACCATCTTCATCTATTAAAGGTAAAAGTCCTTATGAAATATTGTTCTGCAAGGTCCCATCCTTGAAACACCTAAGAGTAATTGGATGTAAATGCTATGCTTCAGTACTACCAATGGGTGATAATTTAGCTGAAAGGGATAAGGTTGCATTATTGATGGGCTATTCTACCACTTAGAAAGGTTATATACTACTAGACTGGTGTACTAACAAGTTATTCATAATTAGAGATGTGGTGTTCAAAGAAGACTCATTTTCTTTTGTAGAAGAGCCAAGTTCAGAATCACCTACAGAGGTTTTTAAACTAAGTATTCCCATTCATGATGATACAAATGCAGAAGCAGATGCTTGTACATACCTTGTTGATAATTAACCTGAGTCACAAAATGAAGATGTGTCCATGCATGATCCTAACAACATTCAGGGTGATAACACTCATAACTTGCAAAGTGAAGATGAGTCATGCTCAACACCTACAGAAGCTGCTCCAAGAAGATCATCCAGAGTTATCAAACAACCTACTTGGCTAATGGACTATGCTTCACTAGGTAAAAGGAGAGGAACTAGATATCCTCTGGAAAACTACCTGTCTTATACTAATACCAGTTTAGGATATCAAAAATTTTTATGCAACTTGTCAGGAGAAGTTGAACCACAATCTTACAATGAAGCTAGCAGAGATAAGACGTGGATTAAAGATAAGAAGTAGGAGGTTAGAGTTCTTGAATACAATCATACTTGGGAGGTGGTTGATATGCCTTCATACAAGAATATCATTGGATCAAAATGGGTGTATAAAATCAAGTACAAGGCTAATGGGGAAATAGATAGGTTTAAGGCAAGATTGGTAGCCAAGGGTTATAGTCAACTAGAAGGGATAGACTACCATGATACCTTCTCTCCAGTAGCAAAAATAGTTATAGTAAGGAGTGTAATTGCCTTAGTAGTATCAAGAGGATGGTGCATGTACAAGATGGATATCTATAATGCTTTTTTACAAGGTGACTTAGATGAAGAAGTATATATGGAAATGCCAGATAGTTTCAAGGAGGAAAGGCAACACAAAGTTTGCAGATTGGTTAAGTCTTTATATGGACTTAAGAAAGCATCAAGATAATGGTGGTGATTCTAGTTTATGTGGATGATCTTTTAATAACTGGTGACAATGTAGACATGATAAATGCAGCAAAAGGTACTTTACACCAACAATTCAAACTTAAGGATCTAGGTGAGCTTAAATATTTCTTAGGCATTGAAGTATTGAGGTCTATAAGGGGAGTGATCTTGAACCAGAGAAAATATATTTTGGAGCTCATATCTGACACGGGGCTTGCTGGTGCTAAACCAACTTTCACTCTAGTAGAGACTAATATCAAGCTGGCTTCTATTGAAGTAGATGAAGCAACAGGTATTAGAGGAGATGCTATTCTAAGGGATGTAACATCATATCAAAGGTTTGTTGGAAAGCTAATGTATGCGACAATAACAAGGCATGGCATTAGCTATGTAGTATAAATATTAAGTCAATTCATGCAACAACCAAAAAAATCCTATCTGGAGGCTACAAACAGAGTGATAAGATATCTGAAAAGAACTGTAGGCCAAGGTATATGGCTCAAGGCACAACCTACTACATAGTTGGTTTGATGGTGTGACTCAGACTGGGATGCATGCCCAAACACTAGGAGGTCTATTACAGGCTATGTTGTGTAGTTTTGTAGTTTATTAATATCCTGGAAGTCTAAGAAGCAATATACTGTCTCTTGAAGCTCAAATGAGGTAGAGTATAGAAGCATGGCCTCAGCTTTAGCAGAAGTAACATGGTTGGAAGGTCTGTTTGCAGAACTGAGGGTACTTATCACTAAACCTATTGTCATCTTTAGTGATAGTAAATCAGCTATTCAACTAGCTGCTAATCCCATATTTAATGAGAGGACCAAACACATTGAGGTAGACTCACTTTATCAGAGATAAGATCAAGGAGAGACTGTTTAAACCCATGTATGTGCAGACAAGTCAACAGGTTGCAGATATTCTCACCAAGAGACTAAGTCATGATCAGAATCTACACCTCCTAAGCAAGCTTGGTGTGCTCAACATTTTGCACCCTGCAGCTTGAGAGAGAGTGTTAAAACTTATAAAGATTCCATTAGTCTACATTTTATAATGCAACCACTGTTACATTGATTAACTGCTGATCCATTAGTTAGTTCACACTGTTACATTGGTTAGTTGATTAGTTAGCCAGATGGCAAGTTAGTTAGTAAGCTGGTCACTTGATCAAGTAGTTAGGAGGTTGTTTAAGTCAAATGTGTTGATAATGTGAGCCTATAAATAGATGGCTTGAACTCATATTGTAAATTAACTCAATATATACAAACTGTTTCTTAGCACAATCCCTTTACTCTTCTTCCTCTTGTTGAGCTCAAGTATTGCTGTAATGGCAGTCGTGTGTAAGTGTGATGGAGTTTGAGAGGTGTTTTAACAACTTCAAATGTGATGCTAAATGGCAGGCATACAAGCCATTTTTTAATTTAATTATTTTAACTATATATGTACAATATGTATATAGAATACATATGATATATAATGTATATTAGTTATTATATAACACACATGTACCCTAGGTATTTTTCAAATATACCAAATGTGCAACTTCAGTAATTTGCAAATATTCATTTGTTTTTTAACTCACCCGCTGCATCTTGCGTGTAAGCCATGATTAAGGTCCCCCTGTGTGCTGATTCTAGGAAACTCACATTAACTATCACAATAAGCTTGCAATATTTCCATCCCTTAATTGATGCATTCAAGGATACAAAAACATATGAAAAGGAGCCACCTACTGATTTATGTAGTCTCGCTATGGATCCAGGGTTTGTATGCATTAACATGTACAGGTAGCTCAACAGATTCCCATATGATTCATTTAGGTTCCCTCTCAATATTTTAAGCGCCTTTTGTTTCAATCTCCAAGCCTTCATATAGGTCAAGTCCACACCATAATCTTTTCTCATGTCACATATTATGTTTGCTGGAGTATATTCAGATTCTGAGTCAGCATACTTGTTCCTGGTCATACCTCCAATGATCACCGAAGTAGCGAGACATTGTTTATTTAATCTTTCCTTTATTGAGCACGTGTGAACATCATTGAACTTTCTTACTCTGAAAAGCTTTGACTGGTTCTAGCTTAAAGAGTAAAAAAATAGGAGCAATTGTCATCCAAGCATAACAGATAATAAATGTTGGTAACATATACATATTTATCAATATTCAGTTTCTAATCATCAACTATAGTGGAGATGAAATATATACTACATAAACATCATGCAATACCTACTGCTATTGACCTTTCAACTTAAAACTGAAAGGTTTTTTCCAAGGCATAATGCCTCATAACACTGACAATCTCTTTGTCTTGGTACAATTGACCTTCTTCAACATCTTGGTGTTGTGGGTTGTTTATTATGCCTCTAACATAACAATCCTCCCCATGAACAGAATTTATCGGCTCAGTGGTATCTTGGTTTTTGATTATACTAGTGTTATCAGCTTCTATACCATTTCTATCCTTACCATGCACAGGACTTATCTACATGGCATCAGGCTGGTATATTTTAGGTCTATTTTTGCTTTATGTACCATCAGATGAAACTGTAGCAGGGTTCAAATTTGAGCAACTTCCAGCAGTACACTTATCCTTGAAGGTACAAAGCGGATATGCTGTGAATTCTGAATTCATTCTTTTCAGCTAATATACACTCGCACCTCATGTCATTGTGCATTGTCATTGGTGGATATGCATCCTGTAAGATGTACTTAATCTCAATCAAGTTTGTATCCAAATCCTTCTCCAGCTGTTTCTCTATTACAATAACAACAACAAACCCAGTGTATTCCCACAAAGTAGGGTTTGAGGGTAAAATGTATGCAGGCCATACCTCTACCTCCGAAGAAGTAGAGAGGCTATTTCCGATAGACCCCGGCCTATTTGCAACGTACACACGGTATTCTTTAGTAAAAGGCAAAAGAGTAGTTCGCTATCTGTGCATCGCGTGGCTGCGAAAGAAAGTTGCAATAAGAAGTGATCAGAACTCCATTAACAGAATAATTCGCAAAGCTGTTGTCACTTTCCCATAATCTATGTGCTCTATAAATACAGGTATTTTATCCATGGTTTCTGAAAGGAAAAAAAACTCTATTAAATGACATTGTAATCATAATCGAGAGGGGGAGCCTTGCAGTAACAAATAAAGTAGTAGTTCAAACCATTGAAACAGTCTCTAGCATCATGCCAGGTAAGACTGCATATATAGACCCTTATGGTCTGGCACTTCCCTGAACCCCACACATAGAGGGAGATTTATTGCACTAAGCTGCCCTTTATCGTAATCACAATTAAACATTAGAACATATGCAACACAATGTTAAGGTATCAAGTTCTATAATTTGTGTTTTGAATGGGAATTTTGCAGATCAAGTCAAATATCAATACTTACATTTTTCTATTGAAAACCTTTCAAATGGTGTAATTTTCAAAATTCCAAATATGAAACACCAAGTCAAAGTATTTCCCATCCGATAAAAAATGCTAGATGATATTTTACGATTTAAGGCATGAAATTACCTCGAGTGGATTAATCGAATAGCCAAATTTCTAACGTAGAGAACGCAATGTTTAACGGAAACTCATTCTGATCGCAGATTCCACCAGAATTTCTGTTTAGGGGTCAGGGGTCATTTTTATGGGAATTGGAGCGTTGTTACTCTCTTTGGCCGCACTATGAATGAACCCAGTTTCTGAGGGTGAAAGGGTTTTAGGTCTCATTTGTTTGTACCAAATGACTTTAACCATTAAATGCATTTATTTTTTCATTAAGATTTTGGCTCTTAATAGGTTTGAATAGGTTTTAATTATTCTGGAACTAAGTCTTAATTATTAAAAGACATTCTTGTGTTGAATAATATTCATCACCACTCTATCCATAGTCATCAATCACCACCACTAACCACCTCTGCCACAACCACAACCATTGTTAACCACCACCTACCCACCAACCACCTCCACCGTCGCAACCACCATTCACAATCATAATTATTACTAACCACTATTTTCACCCGCTACCATATCTACACCTCCATTATTTTTATTATATCCGTCACTATCACCACCATCAACACCAATGCCAATGCTAATGCCAACACCACCACCATCATCAACCATTATCGGCCAATCCCAACTACTAACCAACTCATCTATCATAACTAGCGCTACCGATAACTACCACTAACACATTATTAACATCTACACATTCTTTGGCCACCACCACCATTGTTACACGGTGTCGCCACCTCTATCACCACTTCAACCAACATCATTGCTACAGTATATCTCTACTAATAATCATCTCCATCATCACAACTAACAATATCTCCAAATACCACCAACACATCGTCAACCATCATTAACACATCGTCAACCACCATGCATTCATTTTTAAGCTATCACAATCAACACCTCCAAATACTAACATCAACGAACTTCACATCACTACCACCACCACCACTACCCATCATCACCATCATAACAATCACTACAATACCAAACATTTCTACCATCACAACTATGACCACCAACATTACTAATCACTAATATCAATCATTACCACCACCACCATTACAAACCATCTCCATTATCACTGACAAATATAAATATTTTTCAATCAAACAATAATTTTATTATTTTAAATTAATTTTTTTCAAATATATAATTATTTGTCATTTGAATTATATTTTTTATTATATATGTAAATAAATAAATTTGCATATTTAGATATTAAAAAAAAATAATTTTAACCATTCAGTTTTCAAATCTGAAGACAACATCTTAATCATTCAGATATGCATTAAGATTCAGATGTCGGGATTTTAATAAAAACAAATGCAGCCTTAGTGAGATTCTGGAATAATTATGGGATTCTGTTGGATTTTTTATATTTGGTGGGTCTACGTAAGCACGTATGCACGTCCTCTTTCAATTTTCATCTTTTTGTTATACTCACTCCGTCCCATTTTATGTGGCATATTTTAATCTGACACAGAGTTTAAAATAAGAAAAGACTTGGTGATGTTTACCAAATTATCCTTTATTAAAAGATGTACTACTACTATCTTTAATTACGTGGCTCCTTATAAGTGGGATCAATAAGGATAAAAGTGAAATTATGTCTTTAAATAGTTATCAAATAAGAAAAGGCGACATTCTTTTTGGGATGAACTAAAAAGGACATGGAGACATATAAAATAAGATGAAGAGAGTAAATATAGATGTCGTATGACATATATATATGTGTGAATGTCATTAATGAGAGAGAATAATTGGCCAAGTACATCTCTTAAATTTGGCGTAAACATTTATTTTGGCACCACTACTAAGCATTGGTCATTTTTAAACACTCAAAGTAGTGTTTTATTGTGTCATTTCAACACCTTTTCTACAATGAGCAAAGCAAATAAGGAGAGTGTAATAAACTATTCGATGATGTGGCAATTAACAAATAAAATAATTACACGTGATATTTTTTTTAATAAAAATTATTTTAAAATATTTTAACACCACCTCCCTTATCCCCCAACCTACCCTCAAGATTTTCTTATCCAACACACCTTTTTTTTCTTGCTGAAACAACCTATAATACCCCAAAATTTCTGGCTAAGCTTCCTATCATTTGTCATATGTTTATAGGTCCAAAAATAATTATTTTTAATCATAGATATATGTCATGATCATTTACGTAGTGTGTAAAGTGCTTTGATGTGAAAAATATTCATAGGAAATACTTAGAGCGAAGTTGAGTTGAGAACTTTTGTTATCGATTGAGTTTTAGTATTTGATCTTACAATGGTCAACTTTATACATGTTTAACTTCTACATTATATTGAGTTGGAGCTCAAGACCCGCCAGATGAAAGGTATTTGATTCCTCATTTCAACACATCCAATTTCACCTTAATCCGATACCCGAGTGAAAGGTCATGAGCATTTTTGTGAGAGAATCAGTGAGAGTTCATGATAAGAGAGTGACATGCCCTGTATGCTCCGTGATAAGAGTGTGGCACACCCTTTGTGCTCTGAGATAAGGGAGTCCCACGCCCATGGTCACAGAGACGCTAAAATTCATGTTTTTCTTTAATTTTTTGAGGACAAATTAGTCATTTACCTCCTAAATAATCCTATAACTAATACTAACACACTTTTTCTCATCCCATAACCCACATACGATTCTTATTCTTCCATATTCTCAAGAGAATCCAAGTAAGGGTTCTTCTCCGAAATTCAACCTTCTAAGACTCAATTCAAGCTTCCTTCAAAGGGAATACATCAAGTTCAGGTATGTGAGATTTGAATAAGGATATTTTTACGTCCTTGTGCCCAAAAATATGATTTTTATATTGAATTTAAGAAATTGATAACTAGGGTTAGTACTCATTTTTCTTATGCTTTGATATTATGATGTTTACTCATGAGTTGAACATTACTTCGTATATAATTTGATGTTTACTTAAGTTTTTATCCACTAAAGTTATCTTAAGCATTGAGTTTTGATATAAAGTTTGCGTGCGACGATAATGGATTAAAATTTGAGCATAGAGTACTCAGTTTACCAAAAGTTCATGCTTACTAGTTCAAGTTACAAAAGTATTACAACATGATGAAAGTTTTTCCTTTTATTTTATGATCACAGACAAGATATGAAGTTCACAAAAGAAATCAAGATTTTGAGATAGAAATAGAAGCATATTGTATTTTCAGACTTATCAGTTCATAAGCTTATTATAAGGTGAACTATATATATATATATATATATATATATATATATTATGAGAAATAGTATGATTTTGAGAGTAGTACCTAGTACCAAGGAGCAAAGGTTTATCGTACCATAGTTTCATAAACTACGTGCCGTTGTAGGTTGTTCTTCAGCGTGTCCAAATGGCCATGTAGCTTGTCCTATATGATATGTCATATATTATTCAACTTGCCAAAAGGGACATGTATATGTGATCACCTTAGTTAGCCTTTATACTTTGGCAAGGCATATTGGGACCATTTGATAAGGGTTACTACATCGAACTTTATGTTGGTCAAATATTTTATGTTGGTTAAGAGAATCTCTCACAGAAGTAAAAAATTTTAGAAACTCTTCGTAGTGACTCACAAGCTTTATTCAGATGTTGTTTTATGATTTATGCTTATGTTATTTCATCTTTCAGTTTTATTCATGATCAAGGTGAGTCTATTTACACTTAGCATGCATGTTTTTAAGTTTATGATACATATCGATGTTTACTTATTGCATTCACCCCTATTACTCATTATATTCCAGAAGTACTGACCATATATACGTCTGTGTGGCTACATTGTTTTATAATGTAGGTATCAACTATAGCCTGCAATATCATGATTAAGCAGTTCACAGCTTCTAACCAACAAGTGATGAGTTCTTTTTATTCGAGACTTTAGTCAGTTTGTAGATTTAGTATTTTATTGTTTTCAATTGTATTGATTAGGGATAGCTGGCGGTTATCTCCGAGCAACCTATAGTCAGTATTAGTAGATGCTTTATAAATAATCTATTAGAGTTGATGTATTCAGTTTTAGTTTCTTTTTGTATGATCTAGTGTTATAAATATTTTAAATAGTAGTGTACTGAAAAAGTTCAGCCAAGGACATCTCTTCGACTTATTATTTCTAATTTTATGAATTTTATTCAGTTGTTTAAAAATTGTGCTAGTATCATGGGTTATCTTGGGATCACTTGTGGTTCTAAGCATTGTGTGATATCCACGGGGTAGTCTCGGGGTATTAAAACTTAGTATCGGATCACAGAGTTCAAGTGTCCTATAGTATCTGTAAAGCCATATCTAGTAGAGTCTTACAAAATGGTACAAAGACATTAGTACTTTTCTTTGAAAGGCTATTGGGCATCTAAGAAACGTTTCCCTTCTTTCATACTCTAGATCATGCAGTAAAGTTTTCCTTTTAGAAACTTCTATTGATTCGTGTGTTACTCCAAAATCCTCTAACTATGACTTATCATAGAGTTAGTGCAAGAAGTAAATTTCAATTTCTCCTAATATAATGCTCTCAAATTAACTATCAGACACTTTAGAATTTATATAAAGGGATTGCGAGGAGCTCGTTGATTGTTTTAAGTCCTTTAATTTGAAAGCTTATGTCCACATCCATATGAATCATACGGTTAATACAGAATATGATATGTACTCGATTCCTCTTTAATCATTCATTAGAGATAGTAACTCATGAAAGGAGAGAGTACGTACCTCGATTGTTGAATAAAGTTTTCATTGAGGAATATTATAACTTAGAGTGTTATGAATAATAAGTAATAGAACAACCTTAAAGTTGGAAGTATAGATTTAGAAGTGTAGTGATGAGATAGGTGGGGATAGCAATTGGTTAAGAGTATATTGTTGGATCTATGTATGTTATTAGGTCAGGATTGAGGTATTATACCTTCGGGTGTTAGATAAAGGGTAGTGAGTATAGTGTAGATTTCATGGTGGAAGGTGAATAAGTTTTTAGTCAAGGTGACTTAGAGTATATTTGAAGCGGAAGAGAAGTTCTTGATGGTGTTTTGCGATATTATAAAAGTATAGATCATTAATGAAAGTATTAGGTTATTAAGAATTGTTAATCTTGGCTTTCCTTTATGATCGTGAAAAGGAAATTGGTTGATATTTATAGAGCTATGGATAAAATTTAGACATATGGGTGGATAAGTAGTAGTGATATGTGAAAGGAGGATATGGTAATGGATTATAATAAGATAGACCACAAGATTATGATCAATTATTTTTATAATGAGGTTCTAGAGGATTAGTTTTTTTTTTGTGATGTTTTTCATATAGATGCTAAGAATATGTGAAGTTGTGTTGTCAATCAATTTTAATACTAGACACTAAGTTTGAACAGTGGATAATCATAAAGGTGGAATAATAATGCTTGGGATAGTGATGCTAGTTATATGGAAGGTGAGCTAGCAGTCTTGAAATGATGCATGCAAGAAAGTAAGTTCATTCATTTGCAATTAAGTATGACAGTATAAGTATGATATAGAGATATACCCAAGTTAATATGTGGTTGTATTATTTTCTAAGATTATTAAGTGTTGTGCATGGTTAGATTGTACCCCTGAGTTTCTAAGTGTGAAGAAGTCTAGTTATATAGTATATGGTGTTCTTAATAGCTAAATTAAGGAGTTATGGATAGATGATGTTGATTATTTTGGTATAATTTTGCTTCTCATGGTTTAGGAAAAAATATAAATTTAGAGGTGTGATATCAGCTAATTATAAAGAGAAGGGCAAATTGTGTATTTAGAGACGCAAGTATGTTTACCAAGAAAGTGTAAGTATATGAAGATGAGTATATGGAGACGACTATTGAAGCTTGATAAAGTTAAGGGTAGTATATATGAAAGGAGTGTGAAGGTTGTATTTTTTCAAATATAGTTTATCCAGGTGAGTTGAGCATTCAAGTGTAGACTATTAGACTAAAGAATTATGTCTCAGTCTTGAGGATATAGAATAGACCTGTGGACTTAGAATGTTGGCTTTGATCTAAGGGGGAGATGACAGGGTAAAGAACCAAATCAAGTTTTGTAACCTAGAGTGTGATGCATGTCAATTAGAGTTATGCTGATATACTGGTTCATTCTTACTCTAGCGTATTTCTTGGATTTCAGTCACAATGTTACCCTATCAATATCGTGCATGATAGAACCACACCTGTGACCAATCTTATACACTTCTTGCATACTCATGTTCATTCTCAGCTCCTAGTAAAAGAAGTAATAGTTTTACTCTACGATCCTAGTCATCACCCATGAATCTATGAATTCTAGTCTTATATTAAGTAACTTATGATAAGTATGTCACGACATAATTTATGAGTCATGATGACACCTACTTTATCCCACTAGTAGATAAGTTAAACCATAACTCAGAGCTATAAACAATGGGCTAATTTGGTAGAAATGACCTAAAATCCAGAAATCAATAATTTAATACTTACAAAAATAATAAGGCAATAATGATAGTCTAAAAGATAGATAAAACATAAAAAACCATCCCCCAACCTAGTGGTGTTGGTACAAGAGCTAATACAAAAGGAACATAAGCACTGAAATAGTGAAAAGAAAATCCATCTCCAATAGTGAAAGACTAGACATAGATAATGGAAGAAAAAAAGCAACTTTGACTCCGAGAGCTCACCTTATCTCCAAAATTGACTCGGGATGATCTTTACGTCAGACGCAGCCACTAGTACTCAGATCTATACAAAAAAGTACAGAAGTGTAGCATGAGTACCAAAACCATGGGTACATAGTAGGAATTATCAGCCGACTGAGCTAAATCATGATATAAATTTGATAGGATGAAAGATAAATAAGCTAAGTCAAGGTCTAAGGGGCAAACCTGAAATTAAGATCCAAAATTGTAAATAAATAACTATTACAGATATAATATAAAATAAAGCATAATTAATATTACAAGACTAGCCCCCATAAGCCAGTAAGTGAGAAAAAGTAAATAACCCAGTGTGGGTCCCCCATAAGCTCGAAGGATACAATTAAAGGAAAATAAATAACTGAAGATCCATAAATATATCGAATATCAAGCTATAACCATTAATCCATCCATACCGTATCATATCATCAATAACTCTCAATGTCGGACTCAAACCAAAACTCAATATCATCATCAATTTTAGCATCATTCGCTGGAGTTGAACCAAAACTCATCCAATCAAGATAATCATCAATTGCTAGACTTGAACCAAAACTCAATATCAACAATCTATCGAGTTTTGAACGAAATTAGCACCATCTTCCAAATAGCAAATTAACATAAATATCATGTAGCCAACCTCTTCAAACTCCAAAATAATTATTTAAAAGTGTATAACATGCGTATAGAAGCTTACAAGAGCTAACCCAAAAGGTGGGCCGGAGGGGCCCACTTCTAATCCTTGAAATCCATTCTACTGCAAATCCTACCCTGGACTAGGCTGAGGTATCAAAATTCAATTCTAAATGTTAAATAAGCCATAATTATCCCTAACATAAAAATTCTACCTAAGTCAATTCCGTGTAAATTACAGTTTCTTAATAAGCTAAATAGTCTAAATAATACTATTCGTATCAATCATAACTCCAATGCTTAAATCCCATCCCACATCTAGAATAATATCATCATTATAGTACGAATTAGATCAATCTATAAAAAAGGTAAACCTAGCCTACCTGGATGCCGAAGAATCTGCTAAAACGATGATTCCCCTTTTCAAAAAGCTTTAGCAAGATGCCACGCTATCAAAATCACAATCTACTCATCAAAATAAGAACAATGATTCCCATATTTCATTTTTGTGCTTCGAGTAAAAAATTGCATAAAAATCCTTGTGTGGCCCACCTGTGGAAATGCACTTTCAAAATCCACAACACACCTCTCTATCTCAATGAACATTAGTCTCAAGAATGGGTAAATTTTGATCTCTAATGGTGCAACAATCAATCCACAAATATTCTAAGGATTTTGGAGAAATTATGAGAATTTAATCCATGAAATTGATGGAAACTTACCAAGAATTCAGAGAAGAAACGTGTCACTAGAGATTACGAACACTCCAAAATCACCCACTAATTACTCTCCCAAGTTTTCACACTTTTTAGGGTTCTACACTCTTGGAAATGGGTGAAAAATGGGAGAAAATAGGCTAAGTGGGGGAATTTATAGTGTTCCTAGGTGTCCAGGTGTCGCTTAAGAGGATACTGGGCCGCTTAAGCTACCAATTGTCCCTTTAGTGACACTTGCCGCGACTACCCATTGTCACTTAAGAGACCTTTGCCACTTAAGAGCGATCGCTTAAGCATCAAAGACATCACTTAAGAGACCTTTGACTTGCTTAAGCAACAATTGTTTAAGCGGCAAAGACATCAGTTAAGAGATACTTACTGGTCAAGCTAGGTCGCTTAAGCGACCTTTACTTAGGAAACCCAGTGGGCACTTAAATTATGCACTAACACTAGTTGAGACTTGGGATTTTTCTGAGTCTCCATGACCCCAGAGGATTAGTTTGGAATCCCATATGTGTAAACAAACTATTCTATGCTATCAAATTCGATGTTTCAAACTTCTGGCCCAGTCAAAATTTCCATCTGAGGTCGTTTTGACAAAAAGTGGGTCCCATACCCACGTGTTATTTTTCTTAACTTTTGGGCAATAGCCTGAAATATGTCTGAAAACCTTGGGACCCAGGCCAAGGGTCCACCTAGCCTACAATTGATGATTCAAAGCTGTTGGAACTATCAGAATAGGCATACCAGGTCATTTGACTAAATTTTTGCTCGGTAGCCAATTCTAACCAATGAAGACTTCAAAATAGAGAATTGACTCTAAAAATGAAAGAAACTATTGATAACTAAACTATCAGCTCTAGCAAGTCATAAATGACTTGGGAAAGCTATAGGAAACCTCTAAATGATAAAATGCATGGAAATATAGAAAATGACCTAGGGTTCATTATAAAATCCACTAGTAAAAGAACTTTCATCCATGAATTTAAGGGATTAGGATGTACTTAAAGCCACAAATAAGTAAGGATACTGAGTTCATATCTCTCTTTCGATCTTCCAAGTTGCCTTCTCTACTAGGCGGTGCCTCCAATGAACCTTAACTACTGGAACCTCTCTAGTGCACAACTGCCTGATATCACTGGCTAAAATGAATACCGGATCCTCCATGAATGTCAATCGCTCATCCAACTGAACTGAGTCCCATCTAAGAGCATGAGATTTATCGTGTATGTAATGCCACAACATAGAAACATGGATAAAGGATGGACACAAACAAAATTTGGGGGTAAGGCTAACTCATAAGCCACCTTACTAATTGTGCAAAGAATATCACAGGGTCCAATATATCTGGGGCTGAGATTTTCTTTCCTCTACAACCTCATCACACCCTTCATGAATGATACAAGGAGAAATACCAAATCATCAATACCAAATCTTAAGGCATGAAGTCCATGATCTGCATAATCCTTCTATCTATTTTGAGCTATCTTTAACCTATAATGAATAACCCTGACTCTATCCAATGACTCCTGAAGCATGTCAGTACCATGGGATCTAATCTCAAAGGTCTCAAGCCACCTAATTGGATAACAACATCATCTACCATAAAAATATTCAAAAGGCGCCATATCAATACTCAAATAATAGCTTTTAGTATACGCGAACTCTGGCAAAGATAAGTGTTGCTCCCACTCACCTCCAAAATCCAAAACACAGACATAAAGCATATCCTAGAGAACCTGAATAGTCTACTTCGACTGCCCGCTGGTCTGAGGATGGAAGGTTGTACTAAGATCCACCTGAGTACCCAACTCCACCTAGAAAGATCTCCAAAAGTTAGAAGTGAACACTGAACCCCGATTTGAAATAATAGATATAGGCACATCATGGAAATAGACTATCACACGGACATAAATAAGGGCTAAACTTGACATTAAAGGATATTTGAATAGGAATCCAATATGCCAATTTGGTCAACTATTCCAAAATAAACCAAATACCATCGGAACCATAGAAGTGCCAGGAAAACCACTAACAAAGTCCATGGTAATTTGCTACCACTTTTACTCGGGAATGTGCAACCTATGGGTCAAGCCACCATATCTCTGATGCCCAACCTTCACCTACTGATAACATAGTCAATGAGCTACAAAGCCTGCCACATCTCTCTTTTTACCTCTCCACCAATAATGTTGCCTTAAATCTCTATACATCTTAGTTGAATCTAAGTAAATAGAATATCTAGAGTTGTGAGCCTTACATAAAATTGATAAAATTACGTCATCAACCCTCAGAACATAAATGCATCTATCAAATTTGCAAACACCCTCAGAATCTATGCTAGCCCTTTTGGAATCACCACTCAACACCTAATCATGGATAATGTAAAGTCTCAAATCTTTAGACTGACAGCTACGAATCTACTCAAATAGTGAAGACCTTGCTCAACACTAGCAAAAATCCTCTTAGGGTTTGAAGTTCAAGTTCCACTATCATGTTGCTAAAGACTGGACGTCCCATTCCAATAGCCTTTGAGAAACAGAGATAGAAGACAAACTAACCAAACTCACCGCCTTCTGGGTCAAGGCGTCTGCTAATATATTCACCTTGCCTGGATGATACAGAATAGATATATCATAATCCTTAAATAACTCCATCCATCTATTATGCCTAAGATTAAGCTCTCTCTGGGTTATAAGATGCTAAATACTATGATGATTCATGAAGATCTCACAATTCATACGATAAAGATAATGCCTCCAAATCTTAAGTGTGAAAACTACCACCGCCAACTCCAAGTCGTGAGTGGGGTATTTGCACTTGTGTACCTTTAGTTGCCTCAATGCATAAGTAATAACTTGACCCTATTTCATCAATGAACAACCTAAACTAATACCAAAAGTTCACAATATATAGTGAATCTCTCACCCTTGACAGGACGAGCCAAAATAAGAGCCAAAGTAAGAAATTCCTTGAGCTTTCTAAAGCTCAACTCACACTCCTCAAACCATTAGAAAGGAACATTCTTTTGAGTCAATCTAGTCATTGGAGCTGCAATAGTAGCAAATCTCTCAATCAATTATCTATAGTAACGGTCAAAACCAATGAAGCTATGAACCTCAGATAAAGATGTGGGTCTGGCTCAATCACAAATAACCTTAATCTTTTCTAGATTTACCGTAATCCAATCCTTAGACACCACATCCCCAAGGAATGTTACCGGCTCAAGCTAGAATTCATACTTAGAGAATTTTTCAAAAAGCCTATAATCTCTCAAAGTCCTGAGCACAATCCTCAAATGCTGCATATGCTCCTCACTACTCTTTAAATACACAAGGATTTGATTGATAAATACAATCACAAAGGAATCTAGATAAAGTCTAAACACATGGTTCATCAAATCCATAAATGCGGCTGGGGAATTGGTCAACCTAAATAACATCACTATAAACTCAGAATGTCCAAACCCAGTCACATAGGCTATCTTTGGGATGCCCTCAGCCTGAATCCTCAATTGATGGTAACTAGATCTCAAGTCAATCTTAGAAAACACCACTGTACCCTGAAGCTAGTCAAATAAATCATCTATGCAAGGCATATAATATCCGTTCATCACTTTATCTTATTAACTTGCCTATAATTAATACATATACATATGGAACCATCCTTCTTCTTCATGAACAATATAGGAGCTCGCCAAGAAGATATAGTCAATCTAATAAAAACCTTACCAAAAAGGTCCTGAAGCTAAGAATTCAACTCCTTAAGCTCGACAGGAGCCATATAGTAAAGTGCTATCAAAATAGGTCGGGTTCTCGACTCCAGATCAATAACAAACTCAACATCATACTTAGGAGTAAGACCAAGTATATCAGTAGGGAAAATATCAAGGAACTCTTAAACTATTGAAATGGAGTCAATTGATGACTCTCAACACTAATATCATGAATATTACACGACCCACCCTGGGGCCGTATCGTAATGGGCATCTAAAGTTTGACCAGGACCAGAGACTACCCCCGTTACCCAACCCAACCTCCAGCTGTCTGCCTTGAGTTGGCTAAATTTTGAGCATATAACAAGATAGTGTAACAAATCATATAAACACTCTGGGATAAGATCACAAATGTGACCAACCCAACTGAGTCCAACCATCCCATACCACCAATCCAACCATACCAAACCATAAAAAAATAAGGGTCATAAACCAGGCCATAGACAAGGATGTTCCAAAATATAATATAATTAATTCCAAAATAAAGTATGGTGGAGCAGTGAGAAATTAGGTTGAGACCCATACCGATCTCGCCTATTCCAAACCATAGAAATAAGCCTCTAACCAAAAGAGTAATAAAATCCGGTTGGGATATGCCCCAAACCATAGCCAAAACCAATATCCAAAAAAAAATTAAAGTGTCTAGAAATATCCATAACATGAAATGGAGCCTTGCGAAAGGATGGAAGTTCACCACTTCAGTCCAAATTTTGTCCTTAAATCAATCACTATGTAGGAGGAGTAGAACGATCGATTCCTGCATAGCGTAGGTATACCACGGCCAATAGATGGGGTTAGCGAGTGACCACTAGCATGATCTCAAGATAAGGATAAAATAATGCAATTTTAAAAACCAAGTAAAATCATCCATATAAACACATCCATATATTTATATAACCATTCCGGGAAAGGGACTGGGTTTAGCATGCCTTTAAAACCTTTACCTGGGATGTATAGCTTTGCTTTCCTAAACTACCCATGGGCTATATAGGTTCAGTTCCCACTACTGAAAGGGCCCTAGTGTGTGTAACCGCACAACCAAAGAAGAAAACCTTGGGATGACTAGTACATCCTCCAAAATATAGTGTGACATCATGTACACGGTCACCAAGACCAAACTCATATCGGGAAATATGAGTTTTCATCTTTGGTCTACCCAGGACCTCCACCTTCTATAGCATTGCTATACGTCTCACCATTATTATCTAATCAAAACCAATTTCTAAGTAACCAAACCATTTTCCATATATTAACCAAGGACATTGATATTGGTATCGTCATACCAACCCTAACTTTCTAATATTATCCATAACCAACCATATAGAGGTTTAAGGGGACTTTTAAGTGCCCTTCTATTTGCCATATTAAACCACTTGAGGGATTCCATGTCCCCCTCAAGCATAACCATTTACCTTTCCAAGCCATTTAAACCATGCATAATTCCTTTACAAGGTTTTAAAACAAGCAAGAGTTCTATTAAAAGTAGTCAATGCAATAAACATATCCTTATAAGCATTTTATCAAGCACATTGGAGGCATAATATGACCAAAGCTAATTCTAATTACTATTAAACCATTCTCATGCAATCCAATTATCCAAAACCATAATTAATGCATATAAACGCATAATTAAAACCATAGAAAACCATAACCAACCATTTAATATCAAAACCTCCAAATTATATTTGAAAACCAAAATCATACAATCAATGAAATCATGAAAACATTCATAAAAACTATGCCTTTAGTTAGAATTAACAATGAGGGAGGAGAACATTCCTTGCCAGAAACAAATCACTATGTCAAGCCCCAAATTGATCCCTTAGTTAAAACCCTAGCTTTCTGTGCCCAAAAGCTCTTGAGAGAATTATGAAGTGTTTTTTAAAAATTTCTAAGTGCTAATGAATAGAATAATAGGGTAAATAACCTTTTAAGTAGGTTAGAAGTCATGCGACCCTATTAGGATAGGTGGGGAAATATCCAAAATACCCTTACTTAAGTTACACTAAAATCCCATCATAGGGATGTGAATGACCCACATGAGTCATACCCTCCAATACGATTGGTATTCTCTACTCATATCATGGCCTCAACCCTTGGATAAAAAACTATCCAGCATACGACTCATCCAACCAAGTCATATTGACAACATACGATTTGTACCAATCATTCGTACCCCTGTCAGATTTAAACCGAAAGAAGATTTACATACTGTCCACTATACGAGTCCTGGGTATGAGTTGTACCCTGGCTTACGGCTCATGGTGAGTGACTCATACTCAGATCCAACCTAAGTAACCAAGTCTAAGATTAAGTTAAGGAACCAAATAATCCATAACCACCAATACAACCTATACCCTAAGTTATATCCATTATAGTAACCAAAATCCCTCCCACTAGCCAACCCTGGTCAGTATACGACTGGACCATACCATCTATAGCCCAACATACGGCTCGTACCCATGAGTTGTATTAGCTACAAAGATCAGAATTCCAGGAAATTTTCTAAGGTCCAGAAACTAAGGTGTTTTAGTACCCCCCACTAGGAATATTCGTCCCCAAATGACAGATAAGATAGGGGTAACCGCATGCACAAGTCATTTGCATTATCAAATATATATATATTCCGAATCTTTAACAAAGTTTGAAAACAAAGATGCAAAGATATTAATCTTTTCTTTAAATTAATCTTTCGTTTAACAAACTCTGAAAGTAAAAATGTGTTAAAGACATATACCCGCTAGATAGGACTGATCTCAGACTAAGTTAAATCATCCTTATTATCAGTATACTCATGACCACCCGCTAGATAGGACTGATCTCAGATTTAGTTACTCCATGTAGAACGGAACTCAGATAGTTCCATCAATACTTAGACTGTCAGATATAGTCGCTTAGTATCGATTATATTGGTTAGTTCGATCATTATAGTTATATCAGTTATATCAGTTGTCATAGCTCATGTTACAAGTATTCAGTCTTAGGACTGTTAGACACAGTCATTCAAACTAGTTCTTCATAATTCGAACCATCAGAAATAGTCAATAATCTATTCAGTACCTCAGTAATAGTAAAGTTATGTCGTCAGCATTCAGATTTAGTAGTCATTATCATCACGAGTTCAGTAATAGTTGTTTATGCATGTATGTTTTCTCACATCCATATTAGTTAGAATTGTTCATGCATATAACCCTTTGCATTTAGACTACCTCACTCGTATACTCGTACATTCAGACGTACTGACCCATTTGTGCTATGGTGTTTTATTTTATGCCATAGGTTCCGAGGCACGAGCTCCAGATCAGCAATAGATTCCAGTCTCAACAGTTAGAGTTAGAAGCAAGTCTTCATCTTTCGAGGATATGATGATTTCAATTTTCAGTTTATTTTAGTAGTTGGAATTAGTTGGAGACATGTTCCTTCAACTCCCTATTCAGACAGTTTAGAGTCTTTTCACACTATTATGTTTAGAATTAGTTTATTTCAGTTGTTTTGGGTAGTTTATACCCTATTTCAGATGTTATAACTTAGTATGTTTTGTTTAGTTTGAATGTCACGGCCTTACAGTATTACGTATTCCGCATTTCATGAGACATTATGTAGTTTATAGTTACAAATATCAGTCATGGATTAGCTTGTGGTCCTTTGGGGTCATGAGCACCGTGTAGCATTTCGATTTAGAAAATTAGATCGTTACAACAGTCAACCTAGAGATGTCTATATTTTTAACTAGCAAGTCAGTCTTGCTCTATAAAATTAAATCCCGATTCAACCCAGATGCAAAGTTCTTTATCCTAGCCCGCATGTCTGCCACTAAATCAGGAGCATACCTTGACAATTGATGAAACTTAAAGGCATATTCCTTAATAGACATTCCCCCCTGCTCGAGGTTCACAATCTTCTTCATCTTTGCTTCCTTCAACTCTTGGTGAAAGAAATAATCCAAAAAAGCACCATAGAAGGCATCCCATAAGGATGACTCCTCCATATCTCCTCTATCCCCTTCCTACTCTTTATATCACTAATATGCAACCTCCTTAAGCTAATAAGCTGCAAAGTTTACCCCATCCACATTGGTAGCCTGCATCACCCAAAATATCTTTTCTATTTTATCCAAGAAGCCCTATGGATCCTTCTCTACCTTCACTCCAGAAAAAGTGGGAGGACACATCTTCATAAATTAGCCAACCCTTGTGGCCTCAGTAGACAAAACACCAGAAACATCCCACTCAGTCTAAGCAGTAACAGATTTAGCAATAGCATAAATAGACTAACAAAACTTTTCATTAGTCACCTCACCTTGAATAGGACTAGTAGAAACCGATGGAACTCCATAACTATCAGGTATAGGACCATGAGATTAAAGATGAACCCCCAAAGTAGGATGTACCCCTTCAACATTACCCCTAGATGGGATAGAAGAATTTTTTTGTGTTTTAAATCTATGAGGCATGATCTGAAAGACAAATGAACAAGGATTATTGAAGATTCCAAGACTTAGACTTCAATCTTAAAAATAGAATACCAAGAAACTGAACCATTCCTAAATGCCTTGTAGCCTCTCCCATATGAGTGTGGTACGCTACATACCCCTAAATGAGACTTTAATTTGCACGGCTTTATGGACTGCTAATTTCCCATGAACCTAGGCCCTGATACCAACTTGACATAATCTGCCCTGGGGCCTTGTCGTAATAGTCGTCCCAAGTCTGACCAAGATCAGAGACTACCCCATTAACCAACCCAACCTCCAGCCGCCTTCCCTAAGTTGGCTAAATTTTGAGCATGTAACATGATAGTGTAATAGCTCACATAAAGACTCTGGGATAAGATCACAATTGTGATCAACCTAACTAAGTCCAACCATCCTATACCAAAAATCCAACTATACCAAACCATACCATAACAAGGTCCATAAACTAGACCATAACCAAGGATGTTCTAAAACATAATATAATTAATCCCAAAATAAAATATGATGGAACGGTGAGAATTTTTGTCTTATAATGCCAGCCTCCCAGCTTATTCCAATGACAAGGATGACACCTATATCGATCCCACCCATTCCAACCCATAGAAGAACCACAAATCCTGTAACCAAAAGATTAATAAAATCCAGTTGGGATATGCCCCAACCATAGCCAAAACCAATATCCAAAAAAAATCAAATTGTCTAGAAATATCCATAACATAAAATGGAGCCTTCCAAAAGGATAGAAGTTCAACACTTCAGTCTAAATGCTATCCCAGAATCAATCATTATGTAGGAGGAGTAGAACGGGAAGTTCCAACAAAGCATGGGTATAAAACCACCAATTGATGTGGTTAGCAAATGACCGCTAGCATGATCTCAAGGTGAGGATAAAATAATGCCATTTATAAAACCAAGTAAAACTATCCATATAAACACATCCATATATATATATATATATATAACCATGACGGAAAAAGGGACTGGTCTTAGCATGCCTTTAAAACCTTTACCTGGGCTATGTAGCTTTGCCGTCCTAAACCACCCGCGGGCTATATGGGTTCAGCTCCTACTATTGAAAGGGCCATGGTGCGTGTAGCTGTACGAATAGAGATGAAAACCTTAGGAAGAATAGTACATCCCCCAAAATATAGTGTGACATCATGCACAGAGTCACCAAGACCAACCTCATATCGATAAATATGAGTTTCCAATTTTGGTCCCCCCGGGAACTCAACCTTCCACAGGTTTGCTACACATCCCACCATTAATTCCCAATTAAAAATAATTTCCAAGAAACCAAACCATTTTTTATTTATTAACCAAGTCCATTGATATTGGTATCATCACACCAACCCTTACTTGCAATTATTATCCATAACCCACCATATAAAGTTTAAGGGGACTTCCATTTACCATATTAAACCACTTGGTTGATTTCATGTGCACTTCAAGAATAACCATTTAGCCATTTACCTTTCCAAGATATTTAAACCATACATAATTCCTTTACCAAGTTTTAAAACAAGTAGGAGTTCTATTAAAAGTAGTCAATGCAACGAACATATCTTTATAAGCATTTTGCCAAATACATTGGGGGCATAATATGACTAAAATCAATTCCAATTGCCATTAAACTATTCCAATGTAATAAATTTATCAAAAATCACCATTAATGCATATAAAATCATAATTAAAACCATAGAAAACCATAACCAATGATTTAATATCAAAATCCCCAAGTCATATATTGAAACAAAAAATCATACAATTAATGAAATCATGAAAACTTTCATAAAAACCATGCTTTTAGTTAGAATTAACAATGACGGAAGAAAACATGCCTTAAATGAAGATGATAATAGAAGAAAATCACCCAGTCAAGCCCAAATTGATCCCTTAGTTGAAACCCTAGATTCCCTTGCCCAAAAGCTCTTAAGAGAATTATGGAGTGTTTTTAAAAAGTTTCTAACTATTAATGAATGGAATAATAGGGTAAATAACCTTCCAAGTAGGTTAGAAGTCGTGGGACCCTATTAGAATAAGTGGGTAAATATCCAAAATACCCCCACTTAAGTTGCACCAAAATCCCATCACAGGGATACGACTGACCCATACGAGTCGTATACGATTAGTATCCTACACTCATATACCATTCTCAAACCTTGGATCCAATATTATCCAACATACGAATCATCCAACCAAGTCGTATTGACAACATATAATGTGTACCCTACATTCGTACCCTTTGAAGATTTAAACCCAAGGAAGATTTAGACACTGTCCACCATATGAGTCCTAGTTATGACTCGTACCTTGGCTTATGGATCATAGTGAATCACTCATACTCAGATCCAACCTATGTAACCAAGTATAAGATTAGTTTAAGGAACCAAATTATACATAACCACCAATACGACTCGTACCCCTAAGTCGTATCTATTTCAGTAACCAAAATCCATCCCACCAACCAACATTGGTTAGTATATGACTGGAAAATACCATCCATAACCCAACATAATCTCATACCCATGATTTGTATTGGGTCCAGATATCAGAATTCCTAGAAATTTTCTAAGATCCATAAACTATGGTGTTTCAGTCTCCCCCACTAGGAACATTCATCCCCGAATGATGGATAAGGTGGGGGTAACCAGATGCATGAGTCATTTGCATTATCAAATATATATATTTACAATCTTTAACAAAGTTTGAAAATAAAGAGGCAAAGATATCAATCTTTCCTTTAACAAACTCTGAAAGTAAAGATGTGCTAAAGACACATACCTTCCGTACGAATCTTAGGAGCAGAAAACAAATATAGATATTTGGACTTGTTGTCCTCTTCCTCTTCCCATGTAGCTTCTTCTACCTTATGTTTTTTCCAGAGAACCTTAATCGAAGCCATATCCTTGGTCCGTAAATGGCGAACCTTTTTATCAAAGATCTCAACTGGGACCTCTTCATAAGACAAAGAATCCGTGAGACCCAATCCTTCCAAGGGAACAACCAAAGAAGGATCACCAATTCACTTTCTCATCATGGAAACATAAAAGACTAGTTGAACCAAGATCAAGCTTGAAGGTAACTCTAACTCATAATCAACTTTACAAATTCTCTGCAAAATCTCATAAGTACCAATATACCGAGGACTAAGCTTCCCCTTCTTGCAAAACTGTATTAATCTCTTCATGAGAGATACCTTTAGGAAAAGCTTGACCCAATCTCAAACTCCAAGTCTCTACACCTAACATTTGTGTAGGACTTTTGGCGACTTTGGGTAGCCTTAAGCCTCTCCCAAATCAGTTTCACCTTCTCTATAGCTTGGTAAACCAAATCCAGACCAAACATATCTATCTTACCAAGTTTAAACCAACCAATAGGGGATCTACACCTCCTACCAGTCAATGCCTCAAAGGGACCATACCAATTTAGAATGATAGATATTGTTGAAACCAAACTCCACTGAAGGCAGATGCTCATCCCAATTGCCACCATAATCAATCACACAAGTCTAAAGCATATCCTTCAATATCTGAATAGTTATTTTGCTTGCCCATCTATCTACGGATGTAAAGCAGTACTCAAAGTCACCTTGGTCTCCAACCCTCTATGAAAAGATGACCAGAAATGAGACGTAAACTACGTGCCACAATTAGAAATAATTGAAATAGGAACTCATGCATCTTTATAATTTCCAGAAAAAAACTTATTAAGTTTCAAAGACATTGATAAAAAACAAACTATATCGAAACTATAATTAATGAAAAGATGTTATATTTTCATATTTCTACCATCGGAGCGGGCTATAAATATTTATGTAAAACGTTACCCACCCTTTTCCTCCTATTTGTACTACACAAATATGAGCATGATGTCATAATCGCATGCAGTAGTAAATTAAAAGTTTACTAAAATATATCAGTTATCATGACGGTTGACCATCCCGGTTCAAATATGATGCAAAAATAATTGACAATTGATGTAGTTATATATTGAAGATAGAAAGTTCTTTACGAATTCTCTTGTGTTGCATGTTCTCACAATAAATTGATCATTGTACCAACTAAGGTTGAGATTGTATTCCCTAAAATTTTAAAATATATAAAAAGGTGAATAAATGCACGTTTATCTACCATGTGAACCAATTACTATTATATAGTTTAATAGATACATCTATGAAACGTTCACATGTCCTTTTCTATTAACATGCAATTTTTACTTTTGCAAAGTTGTTTGCTCAAATTGTTCACTTACGAACATGACTCCAAACTAAAATAATATTGATAATGTTGGTTGATTTAGTAGAAATTGTTCCTCCAATTATAGCTAAGTCATTAATTATGAGAATAAATCACCCAAAAAAATTTGATATGAGATGTATCATTTAAAATATAACAGAATTTGTATGCAACACGCTCATAAGGCTCCTCTATCACTATTGGTTCAAGGTCAGAAAACAAATAATTTCTATCTAAAAATTTGAATATGTGGTATAAATTCAATTGATCCACCACAATGCATAAAGATAGATCCCAAGATAAGGTTGGGATAATTATTAGATATCCTAACATTAGGGGGAGAGATGATTAACAACTAAAAATTATGTATGAAATTAATTATCTAAATCATCATAAAAAATCTGTATGTGAACTTAAATTTCAAGAGATAATTCATTTACAAATGATACAAGCTAATTGTCAGATGTGTTTGTTGACTCTATATTATAATTCAACTATATTCTCCAATGAAAAGTCCATAAAAGGATAGAGTCTAAGGTTTTCCTAAAGAATTATTGACCAATTGGGTTAAAGGTAAATCTCTTTGAAGAAGAAAAGGAGCAAATGATCAAGATGGTCATGGTACGAGGCAAGTGATTTGAAAAAGCACCAACCTAACACTTCATAAAACCTTGACAAAGTTTTAAGCACCTGAACACTGGAATGCTACTGTTGATCTGGAGCTCGTGCCACTGAACCTAAGGTGTAACATAAGAGAAAGAACCATAGCGCAAATGCGTTAGTACGTTTGAATGTACTGAATATACGAGTGAGGTAGGCTAAATGGAAAGGTTTATATGCATGAACAATGCTAACTAATATGAACGTGAGAATACATATATTCATAAGCAACTACAACTGAACTCATGATGATGCTGACTGCTGAGTCTGAATACTGGCAACATAAGTGTACTGATATTGAGATACTGAATAGATGAACGACTATTTCTGACAGTTCGAATTATGAAGAACTTGTCTGGTTGACTGTGTCTGATAGTCTTGAGGATGAATACTGATATCATAAATTCTAATAACTGATATGAATGATACATGAGTTTAGAAAACCTGACTAGAGAGTCTGAATATTGATGACATGACTTTACTGTTACTGAGGTACTGAATAGATTATTGACTATTTCTGATAGTTCAAATTATGAAGAACTGGTTTGAATGACTGTGTCTAACAGTCTTGAAACTGAATACTGGTAATGTTAGCTATGACAACTGATATAGCTAATATTAATGTAATGATAAGACTTATCAATATAACCGATACTGAACGACTGTATCTGACAGTCTAAGTTCTGATGGAACTATCTGAGTTCCGTTCTACTTGGAGTAACTAAATCTAAAATCTGTCCTATCTAGCGAGTGATCATGAGTATACTAATAATAAGGATGATTTGACTTAGTATGAGATCAGTCCTATCTAGCAAGTGTTCTTTAAATCTGATGATTCTGATATTGTTTAACTATAGTTGAGATCAGTCCTGTCTAATGGGTGATCTTGAAGTCTATTTATAATGATAAGGATTGATTGTTCTTAACAATACTGAATCTGTACAACTGAACTGAGTGACTGTATATGACAGTCCTAAATCTGTAACTGAAACTGTGGGATGTGTTCATCTAATCGACATGCCCCAAGCTAAGATGACTGGGGTCCAATCTCTGCCCTGACTGAACGAGTGTTAGTACTGCACCACCAGTAAAGACATCTACTATGGAGTCAGTCCTAATCTAGCGGGTGACTCGTGGGATCAGTCCTATACATATAAATGTGCTAACGAGTGACCTCTGAGTATGTCAGTCCTATCTAATGGGTGATTTCTCATACCTATGCTGGCAACATTGTTCTGGAACTTAGGGATTGCTTCCAGGGATCTCAGTCCTATTCTAGTGGGTGAGCCCCCATCCCTAGGTTTGCTCGGTGCTGAATCCTACTCTCATTTGAAAGACACTGAAATGAATAAATAGGCTGAACTAAATAACTTAACTGAACCGATTTGCTGAACTGATACTGATTAACTAAATTGAAAATAGTGGTATTATTTAGCAGATTTAAAACTAAGTTTACTGGATTCTGATGACAGATGAAATATAATGAGTTCTGAGGATTGATTAAGAGTACTGAAATTATTGAGATTGACTGTGAATAATGAAGTTACAGACTGAGTACTGAGATCACGGAGATTACTGAACTACTGAGACTACTGAGATTTCTGAGTTTTCCTGAGTCACATGACTGACTGAATTCTATAGATCATGGCTTAACTGAGTATCGTGATAACATGACATGTCTCTAGGCACACAGCTATATTCTTCTGGTACGAATACCCCCAGGACTCGATGGAAGGAAACTGACACAACATGACTGACTTGATCATAAGATTGGATTCCACAATTCACATTGTCATAAGTAGGGGATATTATACTTCATGTAGTTCTTCAACATCTAAAGCATGGTAGGGAGTGCATGGATATATTTCATGTATATATAGTATATCTCCATTATCATACATGCTTCATACCATAACAATAGCAACACATCAATAGCATGGAATTTATATTAAAGTATATAGCTAACATGGCCTTGTCATTTAGATATCATGGAACCATGTAAACATGAATTTCTAGCATCCTAAGCATTTTATCAAACACCTTGTATGCATAATATTGAACATAGGTGTACGTAACAAATTTAGAAATCTTGAACCACCTAAATTCATGGGTTTCCAACTAACCTATTCATATGATTCATGAAAAACACATCAAGACAGAATCTTGAATCCAAACAACAATCATTAACATGAATATAGTCATAAAACAATAAGAAAATCACAATTTATAATTTAAAACCTGATTCTTGAGCTCCATGGATGAAAGGGACCCATGGATGAACACTAAGCATACCTTAGATTAAGAATTCTTGAAGATTGACGGCGAAATTTCCTTGAAATAGACTCTTCTATGAAAACCCTAGGGCTTGTTCTTGACAGTTTTGATCTTGAGAGGAAACCCTAGTCTTGTGGTTGAGAGTATATGAGAGAGCTTTTTGAGATGTTTAACTGAAGAGAATGGAAGATAATACGCTCCTTGAGGGTTATAAGTCATGGGAAGTGAAGGAAAAAGACAAAAATACCCTTACTAAAACGTCCTTCAATTGCTGAAAAAATATACTTGACGCCATCCGTGACAGGCCGTCAGGTCCATGATAGGCCGTCACAATGGTCATCACAAAAGGGGTCCAAATTCTTGATTTTATGTGTAAATCTAACGACATCGTCAGAAATGTCGTCAGAATATGACGACGTTGTCAAAAAGGTCATCAGAAATGTGATAGCCCATCAGAAACATCGTCACCATTTTCCATCTTGACATGCTGGAATAAAATAGGGATAACTTTTTGCTCCAATATCTTATTTAGGCAAAATTGGTATCGTTGGAAAGCTAATTCAAAGAGATTTTATTTGATATATATTAAACCACCCAGTTTGTCATATATAATGAGTTATGGTCGATTGAAGTTGACCCAAGTTTTGACGCTCAGTAAAACTTGAACGATAGGAAAATTTTGAACTTGTACTTGAGTTAGGAGACCTATATGATCTAAATTCATTCTCAAATAGATTACCACACTACATAATTGATTAACACACTAAATTTATATAGGATTTAAGGCTTTTGAAACATCCACGGATAAGAATGAAGGATTTTTATTCTAGTCCAAAATGTGGGGTATTACATAGGTGGTACTACATAGGTGCCCCTATTCCAAAATGTTATGAAGACTTCTCTGGATTTTTCTCTTCCGCAACATATTCTAGCACCTACGACTGTAGGTGCCCTCCATAGGTAGCAGGGTCATTTTTTGTACTTCTGATTATTTATTTCTCAGCTTTTCTGACACATATTCCGGTACCTACACCCCGTAGGTAGTACATACAGGCCGTAGGTTCCTATTTTAGTGGTCAAAAAGTTCAATTTTCACTCATTTTCTTCAAAATAGTTCCAAACCTGACTTCCTACAAAACATAACACAAAACACATCATATCTAATAAAACGACCTAAGTAACTTGCATATTTTCATCGTTTTAATCATCGAAAGTTCTCTGAAATCATAACACATCAACACCCTCTACTTAGAATATTTTCATGTCCTCAGGAAACACAATGTACCAGAAAAACAATGACGAGAAACCTAAGCTATCTATGACAGTCAATCATCAACTTTAAACACAAAACATTACCCCTCATATTTTAACACTTCAAAACCAACTCTGTGTGTATACATGAAGCGAAACAATGTGACAAAGGGGAATCAATATATGGTATTTGACAAGATCCAAACTGGGGCCTTATTGTAATGGGCATCCTAAGTCCTACATGGATTGGGGACTATCCCCATTACCCAACTCAACCTCCAAACATGTATCATGAGTCAGATAAATTCTGAACATATAACAAGATACCATTTTGTACAATTCCAAACTCTAGGATAGGTCCATAACCATGACCAACCCAAGCATGGCCAACCATCCAATACCCTGCCGATAACTACACCAAAATAAAAGCCATAAACCAATCCATACATCCCATACCAAATGAGTTCCGATATAGATATATAATCCAAAACATAATAGGATAGAACAATCATAAATATAGTTAAATAGTATTACCTCTAATACCAATTCCAATATTAAGACTAACACCACTGCCGACATCGCCCATACCAACCCATAGTAGTCCCACAAAGCCTCTAACTAAAAGTAAAACAATATCAGGTTTGGACATGCCTCCAACCATAGCCAAAAACAATGTTAATGAAATGAACAAAGTGTGTAAAAACATCCAAGACATGAAATGGATCCTTCCAAAACATAGAAGCTCACCACTTCAATCCAACTGAGCTGATCTCAAATCTAATCACTAGCAGGAGAAGTAGAATGGTCGATTCCTATATCGCGTGGGGATACATCCGTCCAAAGATGGGTTAGTGGGTGAACGCTAGCATGCACTCAGGATAAGGATAAAATAATGCCAACATTTAAAACTAAGTAAACCAACCATATACATTTACAACCAGACATACATATACATAACTATACTGGGAAATAGAACAGGGTTTAGCATGCCTTTAAAACCATTAACCTGGGTATGTGTAGCTTTACCATCATAGAACTACCCATGGGCTATATGGGTCTAGTGTAACCCCCTTAACGAGCCTTGATACATGTAGCTGCACAAACCGAAGATACCACTGCAGTAGGGGATTCCTGAGTACCCTTCGCTCCCCATGATACATATGTACAAGTGTACTTAAGAGATTCTCGTGAACCCCATAACTATCATATATGGTCACCATGACCAATCCTCATTTCAACAAACATAAGTTTCTAGTGTCCATCCATTAAACTCACACCTTCTCGGTTAGATATCACACCCCACCATTATTGCCCAATTAAAACCATTACCACACAACTAAACCACCATTCCATTTATTATTAACCAAGATATAAGTAGTGGTATCATCATACTGACTATAGCTTGCAAGCAATATCCTTAGCAATCCTTTTTAAGAAGAAAGGATTCCCATGTACCCATAGATTACATTATTACATTGACTTTGGGTAATATTATGTACCCCACAAGTGATCATTATTATTCTTTCTTGGGGATTCCCTTGTACTCCACAAATATTTTAATTAGACTAACCATAACCACAAAGACCTTTCCATTTAACCATTCCAAACCATTTAAACCATTTATACCACTTAGGATTCTATTACTAAGTTATACCATGCATAGTTCAATGAAAGTCCAACAATTTAACCCAAAACATTCTCATAGGCATTTTATCAAACATATTTGGGGCATAGTATTTTCTAAGCCAAAACCAAGTACCAATTAATAATTCCCATGAAACCAATTGTTCAAACCACTATAATAATATGAAAAACATTATCAAAAGACATGGGAAAACCATAACCAACCATTGTAACCAAAACGCTCAGCATAAATTTGAAAACCCAAAACTATACAACATTTATGCCATGAAAAAAATTCATAAACCATGCCTTTAGTTGGAAATAAGAATGAGGGAGGAGTAACAAGCCTTAGATTACTAAGTGACAAAGAGAAATCACCCTTGTAAGCCCTAAATTTATCCTATTGATGAAACCCTAGCCTTTTTTGACCCAAGAGCCTTGAGAGAATTTGAGTGTTTTAAGAGAGTTTGAGTGATTAAAAATAGGTTAAATAATGTCCCAAGAGTGTTATAAGTCATGGGGTCATAATAGGTTATGAGGGGAAATGTCCATATTACCCCCAACTTAAACTGCTTAAAATTCTCGCATGATGATAAAACCACCCCATACCAATTGTACCTTAGGGTACGAGTGGTACCCTTAACCTATACCCATAACAAAATCATGAGAGGGTAAAAATTGTACAATATACGAGTTGGACTTACGACTCGTACCGTATCCTCATGACTCATGGTGAGCCACTCATACTCAAATCCAAGTTAAGTTACTAAGTTTCAGATTAAGTGAAGAAAAACCTAAACCAACGACCCATTACCAACGACATGAATCATACTCACCTAGTACCACCTATTCTAGAAACTCAACCACCCAACACCACCAATTACTAGACAACATACAATTTGGTCACCTTACCTGTACCCTATTATACGACTTGTATATTCCAACCGTACCTTAGTCATGAAATATCCAACCCACACTGGTCACTATACGACCAAGACCAACCAAACCGTACCACATAATATGCAAAGTACCTAAGTCGTATGATATCCAGAAGCCAAAACCAAAATTTTTTGTAAGGTTCGAAACCCAGGGTATTTCGATCTCCCCCTCTAGGATCATTTATCCTCGAATGATGGAAAAGGTAGTACAAGCACGAATTACACCCCAACATAACCATTCCAACCTTTAACTAAGTTAGAAAACAAAGATGTAAGGAAATAAACCTTCCTTTTACCAAGTAAGAAAACAAAGATGTGATCAACAAAACATACCTTCCGCATGAATATCCAAAGTATGAAAAAAATGTGCATACTTGGACTTTATATCCTCTTCCTATTCCCAAGTAGCTTCTTTAACCTTGTGGTTCCGCCATAGAACCTTAACCAAAGCTATACCTTGGTCTGTAATTAATGAACCTGTCAATGCAAGATCTCAACTGGGATTTCTTCATAAGACAGAGAATCTAAGATAGCCAATTCTTCCAAAGGAACAATCGATGAAGGATCACCTGTACACTTTCTCAACATAAAGAAATAGAATACCAGATGAATGGAGCTCAAACTAGAAGGCAACTCAAATCCATATGCCACGTTACCAACTTTCCTCAAAACCACATAAGGACCAATATACTAGGGACTGAGATTTCCCTTCTTCCCAAACTAAATTACTCCCTTATGGGAGACACCATTAGGAATACCCTATCCCCAACCTCAAACTCCAAGTACCTATGCCTTACATCCATATAGGACTTTTGGCGACTTTGGGAAGCCTTAAGCCTATCTCAAATCACTTTTACCTTCTCCACAGCTTGATAAACCAAATCCAGGCCAAACATATTTGCCTCACTAAGCTCAAATCACCCAATAGGAGTTCGATATCTCCTATAATACAATGCCTCAAAAGGGGCCATTCCAATGCTAGAATAATAGCTATTATTGTAAGCAAACTCTACAAGAGGTAGATGCTCAACCTAATTGCCACTATATTCATTAACATATGCATGAAACATATCTTTCAATGTCTGAATAGTCCTTTTTGCTTTCCCATCCATCTGCAAGTGAAAAGCAGTACTCAAACTAACTTTAGTACCTAACCCCTTCCAAAATGATCGCCAAAAGTGAGATGAAAATTGTGTACCACAATCAGAGATAATCGAAATAGGTACCCTATGTAGTTTCATAATCTTATAAAGATACAACCTCATATATTCCTTAGCTAAACAAATAGTCCTTATTAAAAAGAAGTAAGCCAACTTTTTCATCCTATCCACAAATGACCAAAACCGAATCAAACGGGTTCCAAGACTAAGGAATACTAATAATGAAATCCATGTTGAAAATTTCCCATTTTTATTCAAGAGATTTGGTCTTCTGATAAAACCTCCAGGCCTCATGTGCTCAATTTTCACTTGTTGACACACCAAATATTTGACCACAAAATCAGCCATATCCTTCTTTATACCATTCCACTAATACATATCCTTGATATTGTGATACATTTTCATAAAATCAGGATGAACAACATAGCATGATTTATGCACCTCAGCTAATATCCTTTCTCACAAACCATTGACGTCAGGAACACATAACCTCTCTTGGTACCATAAGGTACCATCACCATTGATCTAAATACCATTAGCTTTTTCACCTTCATCACCCTTGATTTTCATTAAGACTTGATCTAGCATTTACTTCCCATTGATCTCTGCACAATGAGAAGACTGGACCACTTCCTGTACCAACACACCACCATTCTCAGAGTCCAAATGGGGAACTCCAAGATTAGAGAAATAGTTAATATACTTTCTTAACTCCTACCTCTCCTTATACACATGAGCTAAACTCCCTATAGATAACTTTCTAAGATCATCAAAAACAACATTAGCCTTACTTAGATGGTAGTGAAGATTTATGTCATAATCTTGAGAAGCTCAAGCCATCTCCTTTGCATAATATTAATCTCTTTCTAAGTGAACACATACTATAGACTCATATGAATAAAAACATATCCATGTACACTCTATGTAAATAGTGCCACTAGATTTTCAACGCAAACACCATCACTAAAAGCTCCAAAACATGAGTTGGATAATTTCTCTCATATACCTTCAACTATCTAGAAGCATAGTCTATCACCTTACCATGCTGTATCAGGATACAACTAAGTCCTACCTGAGATGTAGCACAGTAAACCAAAAACCCTTCATTACCTTAAGGCAAAGTCAAAATATAAGTCAAAGTTAGCTTATCCTTCAAATTCTCAAAAATACCCTTACAAGCATCTGACCAAGAGAACCTTACATTTATCTGAGACAACCTAGACAATAGGGAAGCTATCATAAAAAAACTCTCTACTAATCTCCTATAGTACCATGCCAAACCTAAAAAGTTATCAGTTGGATTCGTGAGCCTTAGACACTTCTTAACCACCGCGACCTTTTATGATTCCATCATGATCCCCTCACTAGAAATAATATGACCCAAAAAAGTTACAATGTTCAACCAAAATTCATATTTAGAGACTTTAGAATAAAACTGCTGCTCTTTTAAGGTCTACAACACCATACAGAGATAATTGGCATAATCAACCTTGCTTTTAGAGTACAAAAAAAATGTCATCTATGAACACAATGATAAATATATAAAAAACTAGTGGAAGACCTTATTCATCAAATCCATTAATGCCATCGGGGCATTGGTCAAACCTAATGACATAGCCAAGAACTCAAAGTGGCCATACCAGGTATAAAATTCTATCTTAGGGATATCCACCTCCCTAATCTTAAACTGATGATACCGAAACCAAAGATCTATTTTTGAAATGAACTTGGCACCCTACAACTGATCAAATAAGTCATCTATCCTTGGGAGAGGATACTTGTTCTTAACTTTCACCTTATTGAACTATCAATAGTCAATATACATAAAAAATTCTAGTTTTTGGACCTTAGAAAATTTCCTACAATTCTGGTCTCTGGATCCAATACAACTTATGGGTATGAGCTGTATGTTGGGTGATAAATGGTATAGCCCAGTCGTATTCTGACCAATATTAGTTGATGGGATGGATTTTGGTCATTAGAATGGGTATGCCTTAGTGGTATGAGTCATATGGTTGGATATAAATCAATTAGTTCATTCACTTAACCTTAAACTTGGTAACATAAGTTAGATCTGAGTATGAGTGGATCACTGGGGGATCTAAGGAAAGGTACATTTTGTACCCAGGACTCGTATGGTGGATAGTGTTCAAGCCTTCTGTAACTTTATCTTTCTTGGGATACGGGTGAAGGGTATAGATCATATGATTTCAATACGATTTGGGTAGGATGAGTCATACATTGGAAAGTATTGGGTCCAAGGGTTTAGGCTTAGAATAACAGTGGAGGGTACCACTCGTATCGAAGGGTATGACTTATCAGGGCCAGTCGTACCCCTGTGATAAAATTTTGTGCAACTTTAGTGGGGGTAATTTAGAGATTTTCCCACTTACCCTAATAAGGTCCCATGACTTCTAACTGTCTTGGAAGGCTATTTACCCTATTATTCTATTCATTAACACTTAGAAACTCTTCCTAAATACTTTATAATTCTCTCAAAGTTTTTTCGCAAAAAAGCTAGGGTTTCAACTAGAAGACTAATTAGGGGATCTTGTTTGTGGGTTCTCTCTATCTACTTTGTCAATTAAGGCATGTACTCTTCCCTCATTGTTAGTTACAACTAAAGGCATGGTTTTATACAATGTTTTTATGATTTGAATATTGTATGATTTTGTGTTTTCAAATATGATTTGGGGGTTTTGGTTATAAATGCTTGAGTATGATTTTCCATGTTTTAATTATTCTTTTAAATGAATTAATGATGGTTTTAGATAATTGGTTGCATGGTAATTGTTCTTTGTAATGGACTTTGATTTTGGAAATACTATGCCCCCAATGTGTTTGATAAAATGCCTTTAACAATGTTTTCGTTATCATATTGGTTTTTCAATGGAACTTATGCATGGTTTAAACTTGATAATATAACCCTAAATAATATGAATGGTTTAAATGGTTTTAAATGGATTTGAAAGGCCTTGGTGGCCATGGTTTCTTTAATTGGAAATCATGAAGGGTACATGGAATTCCTTAAACCTATATATGGTTGGATATGGACAAAACTTAAAATTATAGTCGGTATGATGATTCCAATACAAATGGCTATGGTTAATAAATGGTTAATGGAATGGGTTATTTCTTGGTAATGGTTTTAATTTGGCAATAATGGCGGGTTATGTAGCAAAACCATGGAAGGTGGAGGTCCCGAGGTATCAAAACTGAAGACTCATATTTGCCACTATGAGGTTTGGTCTTGGTGACTGTATGAATGATGTCACACTATATTTTGGGAGATGTACTTGTTATTTCGGGTTTTCTTCCATGGTCATATGACTTCACATACTGGGGTCCTTTTAGCAGAGAAAGCTGAACCCATATATCCTATGGGTAATTTAGAATGGCCAAGCTACACAACCCAAGTAAAGGTTTTAATGTCATGCTAAACTCAATTCCCTTTCCCAGGATGGTTATATATATGTATTTCTATGCATATGGATGGTTTTACTTGGTTTTATTAATGGAATTACTTTATCCTTATCCTGAGTTTATGCTAGTGATCACTCGCTAATCCATCTTAGGGTAGCTGTATACCCATGCTATGCAGGAATTAACCATTCTACTCCTCCTACATAGTAATTGACTTGGGGACAACTATTGGAATGAAGTGGTGAGCTTTCATCTTTTTGGAAGGATCCATTTCATTCTATGGACATTTTTAGACATTTTAATTTATCGATGGATATTGGTTTTAGTTATGGTTGGGGGCATTTCCCAATTGAATATTCTTACTCTTTTGATTAAAGGCTTTGTGGTACTTGTATGGGTTGGAATGGGCGAGATCGGTATTGGTGTTGGCCTTAATATTAGCATTGAAATTGAGGCCGACATCATTGGATATAATCTCTCATAGTTCCATCATATTTTATTTTGGGACAAATCATATTATATTTTAGAAATTATTTGGTTATAGTCTAGTTTATGGCCCTTATTTCGATATTAATTTGGTTTGGTATGGTTGGACGGTTGGTATAGGATGGTTGGACTCAATTGAGTTAGTCATAGTTGTGATCCTATCCCAGAGTCTTTATGTAAGCTATTATAATATCTTGTTATATATTTGAAATTTAGCCAACTCAGGGTAGGCGACTAGAGGTTGGGTTGGGTAATGGGGGTAGTCTATAGTATCGATCGGACTTGGGACACCCATTATGACAAGGCCCCCAATTGGGTCATTTTAAGTTGGTATTAGAGACTTAGGTTCATGTTAAATTGGGATTCGATAAAGTCATGTCGATTAGAGTCTCTTTTAGGAGTATGTAACGTATCACACTCATAAGAGAAAGGCTATAAGGCATTTAGGAATGTTTCACTTTCTTGGTATTCTATTTTCAAGCTTGGAATCTATGTCCTAGAATTCTTCTCTAATCATCGGTTTCTTACTTTTTTGATCATGCCTTGACGATCTGGAACACATATAAACTCTTTGATCCTATCTAGGGACAATGTTGGTGGGGTACGTCCTACGTCTAGAGTTCATCTTTGATCTTAGGGTCCTATAACTTATAGTTTTGGAGTTCCTCCTATTGCTACTAGTCCTCCTCAGTGTAGGGTAACTAATGTGGAATTTCATCATGCTATTTATACTATTGCTAAATTGGTTTCTGCTTAGGCTGAGTGGGATGCATCTGGTGGGTTGTCTACTGAGGCCAGAAGGGCTGGTTAGCTTATGAAACTAAATCCTCTTACTTTTACTGGTGTGAAGGTGAAGAAGGATCCTCAGGGTTTTTTGGATGAGAAGGAGAAGATATTCAAGGTGATGCATGCTACTAATGTGGAGGGGGTAAACTTTAGACCTTATCAGCTCAAAGATGTTACATACCAATGGAATGAAGAGTGGGATAGGTAGAGAGGTGATATAGAGGAGTCATCCTTATGGGATGCTTTTTCTAGAGATTTTTTAGATTATTTCTTTCCTAAAGAGCTAAGGGAAGCAAATATGGAGGAGTATGTAAATCTTAAGTAAGGGAGAATGTTTCTCAAGGAATATGCCTTGAAGTTTCACCAGTTTTCAAGGTATGCTCATGATTTGGTGGCAGATATGAGAGTGAGGATGATAAAGTTTGCTTCTCGGTTGAATCAGGATTTAATCTTGGAAAGAAAGGGTCCCTTGCTGATCAAAGATATGAACATTTGTAGGTTGACTATTCACTTGCAGCAGGTGGAAGATGAGAAGAGAAAATAAGCAGAGTTTAGAGATAGGCAAGGTAAGAGAAACATGTTTTCTGATTAAGAAAGTGCTTAGTTGTAAGGTGGCCAGGATGGAGGTAAATGGACAAAAAAGAAGTGGGAGATTTTTGGTTCTTCTCTACTGCTAGTGCTCCTTACCTGAGGTAGTTGAGTGATAGGCGTTAGTAGGATTATGATAATATTTGGGCATAGGGTGCCCAACTTTAGGCGACTAGGGGTCAGGCAATTTGTTCATACCCTCCTTGTCAGTTTTGTGGTCATCCTTATTGGGGTTATTACAATGAAGAAGGGGATAAATTCTTCAAGTATGGCCAGGTTAGCCATCAGCTCAAGGCTTGTCTAGTTAATAAGGTTACTACGGAAGCAAATAAGGTATTGATGGATTTATCTTTTGCTTTTAAGCCTAGTGGTGCAGGTTTGGTATCTACTCCTACTTCTGGTACCGGCACTGGTAGAAATAAGTTGTATGCTCTTACATCTCGGTAGGAATCTAAGGCATTACCTAATGTCGTTATTGGTACATTATAACTCTTTTCTTGTGACATGTATTATCTTCTTTATCTGGGTCCACTCTTTCTTATATGACACTATTAATAGTTGTATGTATTGGTTTTGATCTTGAGGTTGTTTCTAGTCTTTTTTCTTTTTCTACCTGGGTAGGTGACTCAATTATTGCTAAGAGAGTCTATAGGGGGGGTGTGGTATCTTTGGTGGTAGGCAGATTTTGGTGGATTTTTTTGAACTTGATATGGTGGATTTTGATATTATCTTAGGGATGGATTGGTTATACTCTTGTTATGTATCCTTGGATTGTCGGACTTGTAAGGTTGTCTTTAAGTTCCCTGGTGAACTAGTTGTAGAGTGGGAGGAAGGTTCCCTAGCTCCTAGGAAGAGGTTTATTTCGTATCTTTAAGCTTAGGGGTTAATCTTTAAAGTTTGTTTTTGTCACTTGGTCTGAGTTACAGATTCTAACTTGAAAGGTCCATCTTTTTATTTGGTTCCAGTAGTAAATAAGTTTCCTGAGGTCTTTTTGAATGATCTTCCTAGCATTTCTCTGAATAGGGAAATAGAGTTTGGTATTGTTTTAGTTCTGGGCACTCGTACAATATCTATTCCTCCTTATAGAATGTCTCTGACTGAATTGAGAAAACTCAAGGAGCAACTCAAAGATCTCATAGATAAGGGGTTTAGTCATCCTAGTATATCTCTATGGGGTGCACCGATGTTGTTTATGCACAATAAGGATGGTTCCCTTCTGATGTACATTGGCTATCGCCAGTTGAATAAGGTAAGGGTTAAGAACAAGTATCCTCTTCCAAGGATAAACGACTTATTAAATCAGTTGTAAGGTGCCAAGTTCTTTTCTAAGATAGATCTTCTGTCTGGGTATGATCAACTTACGATTAGGGTGAAGGATATCCCTAAGATGGATTTTTGTACTCAGTATGGGCACTTTGAATTCTTGGTGATGTCATTTGGATTAACTAATTCCCCGGTGATATTTATGGACTTGATGAACAGGGTTTTAAGACAGTTCTTGGATCTCTTTGTCATTATGTTCATTGATGACATTCTAGTTTATTCCAAAAGTGACGTGGATTATGCTAGTCCACTCTGTGTGCTATTACAGACCTTGAAGGAACAATAGTTGTATGCCAAGTTCTCCAAGTATGAGTTTTGGTTGAACGCTATATCTTTTCTTGGTTATATTATTTCTAGTGATAGGATCATGGTGGATCCCCAAAAGGTGGCTATGGTTAAAAGGTGGCCTAGATGCACGACTATAATCGATATTCGAAGCTTCTTGGGTTTGGACGGGTATTATCGGTGGTTTGTGGAGAGATTTTTGATGATAGTTGCTCCTTTGAGTAAGTTGACTAAAAAAAATGAAGTTTCCTTGGTTGAATGCTTGTGAGGGGAGTTTTAAGAAGTTGAAAGATAAGCTAACTTCAGCTCTAATTTTGACTTTGCCAAAAGGCAATTATGGGTTCATGGACTATTATGATGCATCTCGGGTAGGTCTTGGTTGTATTTTGATGCAACATGGAAAGATGATTGCCTATGCTTCTAGACAGTTGAAGGTACATCAGAGGAATTATCCTACTCATGATTTGAAGGTATTGGCAGTGGTTATTGCTTTGAAAATATAGTGGCATTACTTGTATGGTTTACACGTGTATATCTTTTTTGATCATAAGTGTTTGCAGTAAGTGTTCACTTAGAAGGAGCTCAATCTTAGGCAGAGAAAATGAATTGAGCTTCTCAAGGACTATGATATAAGTCTTCACTATCACCTGGGTAAGGATAACGTGGTTGCTAATGCTCTTAGCAAGTTGTCCATGGAGAGTTTGGCTCAGGTGAGAAAGGAAAGTGGGAGTTGGTGAAGTATATTCACCGCTTGTCTAATCTTTGAGTTCACCTCTTAGACTCTAAGAATAGAGGTGTAAGGGTACAATAAGTTGTTCAATTATCTCTTCGTGCAGAGATCAAGGAGAAACAAGTGCTAGATACTATCTTGATAAAAATTAATAGTAATATGGGTATGCAAAAGGTGATGACATTTGATATTAGTAGTGATGGTACTTTAAGGTACCAAGAGAGGTTGTGCATTCCTGATATAGATGGTTTTGGCAAAAGATATTGGCTAAGGCACATGAATCACACTATGTTGTGCATCCTTGCTAGACAAAGATGTATCATGATCTCAAAGAGATGTATTGGTAGAATTTTATGAAAAAGGACGTTGCTGATTTTATGGCCAAGTACTTGGTGTGTCAACAAATTAAAGTAGAGTACATAAGACCTGGTAGGTTATATCAAGAGATTGTTTTGCCCAAATGGAAATGGGAGGTAATCAATATGAACTTTATTACTGGTCTTCCTTGGTCTTGGAATTAATATGATTTAATTTGGGTCATCGTGAATAGGATAACAAAGTCTGCTTACTTATTCCCAGTGAGGACTACCTTCTAGGCGGAGGATTATGCAAAATGATATCTTCAAGAGATTGTAAAGCTGCATGGAGTACCTCTTTTGATTATCACTGATCATGGTATTCTGTTCTTATCCCATTTAAGACTATCTTTTTAGAAAAGATTGGGTACTAAGGTGAATCTGAGTACCACTTTTAATCCTCAAATGGATGGGCAAGTGGAAAGAACTATTCAGACATTGGAGGATATGCTTTGGTAATATGTGGTTAATTATGGTGACAGTTGGGTTGAGCATCTACCTTTGGTAGTGTTTAAGTACAACAATAGCTATCACTCTAGTATTGGTATGACACCTTTTGAGACATTGTATAATAGGATGTGTAGATCTCCTATTGGTTGGTTTGAGCTTAGGGATGTGGATATGTTTGCTCCCAACTTGTTTTACCAGGCTATGGAAAGGTGAAGGTGATTTGGGATAGGCTTAAGGCTGTCTAAAGTTGCCAAAAGTCCTATGCGGATGTAAGACGTAGATACTTGGAGTTTGAGGTTATCTATTGCTTAAGTTATCTCCCATTATATTGGAAAAAAGGGGAAGCTTAGTCCCCGGTATATTGGTCCTTATGTGATTTTGTAGAGGGTTGGAAATATTGCTTACTAATTAAAGTTTCCTTCTAGTTTGAACTCTATTATCCGGTATTTTATGTCAGCAGATTGAGGAAGTGTCTTGGTGATCCTTTTTCATTGTTTCTTTAGAGTGGTTGGTATCTTAAACTCTCTGTCTTATGAAAAGGTCCCAATTGAGATCTTGGATAGGCAGGTTTATTGATTACGAACGAAGGATGTGGCTTTGATTAAGGTTCTATAGCAAAACCATAACGTCAAAGAAGCTACATAAGAAGCAGAGGAGGACATGAAGTCCAAGTATCCGTATCTCTTTTCTGCTCTTGGGATTCATGCGGAAGGTATGTCTTCAACACATCTTTATTTTTTGAGTTCATTAAAGTAAAGTTTGATATCCTTGTCTCTATATTTCAAACTTCGTTAAAGATTGAAAATATATTTGATAATGCAAATAACTCATGCATGTGGTTACCCCTACCTTGTTCGTCATTCGAGGATGAATGTTCCTAGTGGGGGAGACTGAAATGCCCTGGTTTTTGGACCTTAGAAAATTTTTTGGAATTCTAGTCTCTGGACCCAATACGACTTATGGGTACGAGCCATTTGTTGGGGTACAAATGGTATGGTTCATTTGTATGCTGACCAGTGTTGGTTGGTGGGATGGAATTTGGTCATTGGAATGGGTACGACTTGGTGGTACAAGTCGTATGATTGGATACAGATCATTTAGTTCCTTCACTTAACCTTAAACTTGGTAAATTAAGTTATATCTGAGTACAAGTGGGTCACCAGGAGCCATAAACCAGGGTAAGAGTAGTACCTAGGACTCGTATGGTGGACAGTGTTCAAACCTTCTGTGGTTCTATCTTCCCATGGATACGGGTGAAGGGTATGGATCATATGCCATCAATACGACTTAGGTAGGATGAGTTGTACACTGTATAGTGTTGGGTCAAGGGTTGAGGCTTAGGATACGAGTGGAGGGTACCACTTGTACCGAAAGGTATGACTCGCGAGGGTCAATCGTACCCCTGTGATGGGATTTTGTGCAACTTAAGTAGGGGTAATCTGGATATTTCCCCACTTACACTAATAAGGTCCCATGAATTCTAACTCTTTTGGGAGGCTATTTACCGTATTGTTCTATTTATTAATACTTAGAATCTCTTCCTAAACACTCTATAATTCTCTCAAAAGCTTTTGGGAAAAAAAGCTAGGGTTTCAAATAGTGGACTAATTTGGGGATCTTTTTGGTAGTTTCTCTTCATCTACTTTGTCAATCAAGGCATTTCTCTTCCCTCATTGTTAGTTCAAACTAAAGGCATGGTTTTATACAATGTTTTTATGATTTGAATATTGTATGATCATGGGTTTTCAAATGTGATTTGGGGGGTTTTAATTATAAATGCTTGGTTATGGTTTTTCCATGTTTTAATTATGCTTTTATATGAATTTATGGTGGTTTTAGATAATTGTTTGCATGGGAATGATTCTTTGGTAATGGACTTTGGTTTTTGAAATACTATGCCCTCAATGTGTTTGATAAAATTCCTTTAACAATGTTTTCATTATAATATTGGTTTTTCAATGGAACTTATGCATGGTTTAAACTTGGTAATTGAACCCTAACTGGTATGAATGGTTTAAATGGTTTTAAATGGATTGGAAAGGCCTTGGTGTCCATGGTTTTTGTTAATTGGAATAATGAAGGGTACATGGAATCCCTTAAACCTATATATGGTTGGCTATGGACAAAACTTGCATGTATAGTTGGTATGACGATATCACTACTAATGGCCTTGATTAATAAATGGTTAATGGATTGGTTGGTTTCTTGGTAATGGTTTTAATTGGGAAATAATGGAGGGGTTTGTAGCAAATCCATGGAAGGTGGAGGTCCCACGAGGACAAAAACTGGAAACTCATATTTGCCGATGTGAGGTTTGGTCTTGGTGACCGTGTGCATGATGTCACACTATATTTTGGGGGATGTACTAGTCATCCTAGGTTTTGTTTCCTAGTCATGCGACTTCATGCACTAGGGACTTTTCACCAGGGGAACTGAACCCATATAGCCCATGGGTGGTTCAGGACAAAACTACACATCGCAGGTAAAGGTTTTAATGGCATGCTAAACCCGGTTCCCTTTCCCTGCATGGTTATATATATGTATAGTTGTGTGCATAAGGGTGGTTTTACTTGGTTTTATAAATGGCATTATTTTAACCTTATCTTGATTTCATGCTAGCGATCACTCGCTAACTCATCTTTGGGTGTTGTATACACACTCTATACCGGAACCGGCCATTCTACTCCTCCTACATAGTGATTGATTTGGGGATAGTTGGTGGATTAAAGTGGTGATCTTCTATCTTTCTGGAAGGCTCAATTTTATGTTATGGATATTTTTAGACATTGTGATTTATCTATGGATATTGGTTTTGGCTATGGTTGGGGGGCATGTACCAATTAGATATTTTTTCTTTTTTGGTTAGAGGCTTTGTGGTACTGATATGAGTTGGAATGAGCAGGATCGCTATTGTTATCGGCCTTAATATTATCATTGTAATTGGGGCTGACATCATTGGGCATAATTTGTAACTGTTCCGTCGTATTTCATTTTGGGATTAATGATATTATATTCTGGAACTTATTTGGTTATGGCCCTTGTTTCGGTATTGGTTTGGTTTGGTATGGTTGTACGATTGGTATGGGATATTTGGACTTGGTTGGGTCGTTCACGATTGTGATCCTATCCTATAGTCTTCATGTGAGATGTTACACTATCTTTTTTATGCTCGAAGTTCAGCCAACTCAGGGCAAACAGCTGGAGGTTGGGTTGGGTAACAGGTGTGGTCTCCAGTCCCGGTCAGACTTGGGACGCCTATTATAAAAAGGCCCCCAATTGTGTCATGTTAGTACATCTGAAGGGAACCATCCTTATTATGCATGAATAACACCATGCACCCCACGGGGATACACTAAGAGGTATGAAACCCTTATCCAAAAGATCTTTAAGTTTCTCCTTGAGTTCCCTTAACTCAGCCATAGCCATTCTATAAAGAGGAATGGATATTGGAGGAGTGTATGGAACCAAATCAATCCCAAATTCAATCTCCCTATCCGGAGGAACACCATGAAGATCATCTGAAAAGACCTCGGGAAACTCATTCACCACTAAAATCAAATGCAAAGAAGGACTTTTCGAGGTAGAGTCTTTAACTCAGACCAAATGACAGAGACACCCTTTAGAGATTAACCTCTGAGCTCTAATATATGATATAAACCTCCCCTTAAGAGCTAGGGAACCACCCTCCCATTCAATAACTGATTCACTAGGGAATTTAAAGACAACCTTATGGGTTCAACAATCTAAGGACGCGTAGCACGAGTGTGACAAATCTATCCCCAGAATGACATCAAAATCCACCATATGTAACTCATACAAATCCACCAAAGTCTTTATAGTACCCAAAAATACCTCACACCCCCTATATACTTTTTTAGCAACCATAGAGTCACCTGTAGGGGTAGAAAATAAAAAAGGATCTGAAATAACCTTGGGATCAAAGCCAAAATACACAGCCACAAATAGGGTCACATTAGAAAAAGTGGACCCTAAATAAAGTTGACAATACATGTCATGAGAAAAGAGTTGTAACGTACCACTCATGACATCAGGCGATGCCTCAGACTCTTGTCGAGTAGTGATTACATATAACCGAAATTTGTCCTGTACGGGTACCAAAAGTAGAAACAAATATAAAAGCAACACCCTTTCGTGTAGGAGTAGATGAAGAGGCAATCGAAACCTTGTTCGCTCCAGACACAACTTTACCAACCAGACAATATCTAAGCATATGAGTTGGATGACCACATTTGAAGCACTTGTCCCTTCCCTTATCACAGAAACCCTGATGTAACCAACCACAGAACCTACAAGGAGGACATAATGAGGCCGACTGAGCCCCACTATCATGAGATTGGGCACCCTGTTCCTTGATGAAATACCCCGTATTTTCCCAACATAATTTAAGGCCTAATACATAAGCATTTGTATATAAAATTTTCGGAACACTCATTATTTTCTAGTTTAGAGCCTTCCATTGAGTAGAAAATTAAATTATCTTTCCAACGATATAAAATTTACCTAAATCTGATAACCGGGTAAGAAGTTATGGTGATTCAAAGTTTTAGTCGTTAAACACTTTCATTTTAACCCTTAGCGTATCACGTAGGCTGCCCAAATGACAATTGTCAATTTTTAGTGTGACTCCGCGATCATGAAGCATCATGGAGTAGGCCAATTTCCTATTTGTCAATTTCCAGTGGGCCTTTGCGATGTTGGCGCGTTGCGGAGATAGCCAAAATGGCATTCAAAGGCTTACCGCGATAATGACACATCACGCCGACAACCCAGTTCCCAGTTGTCAGTTTCCTGTGACATGGTGCGATATCGCCGTGTCGCTGCAGGTGCCCATTTCAAAAAATTTGATGAAAAATTAATATTTCGTTGAGGGATAAAATAGTCCTTTCTCCATTATTTTAGTCCACCCAGGTGTGATATTTAAGCCCTAAAAATATTTTTAAAATCATTCTTTAATTAATTTCCTCCAAATCAAAAGACATTCTCTCCCAATCCAGAACCCTAGCTCTAAAATTCAAGGTCAATCCTCAAGAATTCACCAAGAGCTTGAAGTAATCCATCAATTAAGGTATGTTAGATGTTCATCCATGGATCCCTTTCATCCATAGAGTCCATGCAACCATTTTTAAATTATAAAATTGTGATCTTTTCATGTTATTATTTTTTAAATTGTGATTTCACCTATGAATCTCCATGAACTATGATTTTATACCATGTTACCATGAAATTATTGTTATTATTCAATACTTCATTTTTTAATGTTGTTATTTATTGAACAAAACCATGATTTAACTCTATTATGTCAGATTCATGTTATTTCTATATATTTTAGGACATTCCTATGATGGTTTTGAACCATGAACTACAAGTGTTTGATAAAATGCCTACAAGAGTGATGGATTTAATAAAAACCTTCATGTTTTGTCCCCTAAGCTTTAGTGTCTTTTCAGAATTATTATTTTGACTCCTGGGGGCATTAAATACCCAAAAACCATAGCTGTTTATTTAGTCTAGTCTCAGTATATTATAGAATAGTCTTCAAATTATATTATGAGCATTATCAGAATAGTTAGAAATCAGTCATTAAACTCAGAACAGCCTAGTATCTCAGTGTGTTTCAGTTGGGAGTAGAATTTAGCACCGAGCAAGTGCAGGGATGGCAGCTTCACCGTCAGATAGGCAGAGTTGTTAGTAGCATTCCCTATACTCCAGAACTATATAGCCAGCATAGGATATGAGTAGTCACCCATCAGATTAGGCTTGACTGTCTCGCAGGGGTCACCCGTCAGTTCAAGCTTGACACCCTTAGTCCTTTGGACATTATATCAGTTTAGTGGATTCACACAACCATTGTTAGTACCCGTGCATTGGTATTAACACCCTTCCAACCAGGGTTATAGTTTGGACCCTGATTAGATTAAATTAGGGAATGTTGGTTAGATGATACCTCCCACAGTCTCAGATATAGTCTCAGTTACAGTCTCAGTTCAGTTATACAGTCTTAGAGCTGTTTGGCCAAAGCATACAGATGTTAGATTTTTTCAATATTCCAGTTTACAGATTTTACTCAGTCCATGTTATATGCTTGGTCATGCATCCCCAGTGTCCATAGATTTTCACGTATCTTCAGTATTTACAGACTTTCATGCATACTCGGTATTTACAAATTTCATATTCTCCACTTAGTTCTCTCTGTTTTACATGTATAATCAGTTATTTATTATTATTCATATTCATGAAACCATGCATATCAGCCTACCTCATTTAGCATACCAGTACATTCAAAGTACTGATTGCATACCTTTTTTTGCGCTATAATGTATCATATCATAGGTGCTGACACTTTGTCCCCGGATCGTACTTAGTCCCTCAGATCATCAGCAGTACGGGTTTAGTGGTGAGTCCTCATTATCCAAGGAAAAATTATATTATTTCATGTCTTTATCTCAGTAGTTAGTAGAGTTAGTTGGGGTCTATCCCATCAACTCACAGTATTCAGTTTAGAGGCTTTTTAGACACTACAGTTAGCTATTCAGATTATTCTAATTTTAGTATTTTGCTAGATTCATAATTCAGTAGTTGTTTCATTATTAAAACCTTATGGCATTTTTGTTATTCTTCCGCATTCATGATCATATTATTAAATACTCACAGCAGGTACCAGCTCATTTGTTAGATTGTGGTCTCTCGGAACCGTAAGTACCGTGTAACGACTAGGGTGTAGTCTCAGGTCATTACACCTAAATTTATCGCTACCCTGTTGACGCCTGTCACCCGAATCCTTCGGCTAAGGAGCACCAACTGTGGAGAAAGAACCAAAACTCCCCCACTTCTTCTTTGGCCACTTGCCACCATCCCTACTACTTTGCTATTTACCACCCTCCTCAGAGAACGTAAACTTCTTACCCTACGTTTCCCCTATCTAAGCCTGCTTCTTCTTTTTCCCCCTCTACCTATTTCATATGAACCACCAACCTAGAGATGTCTATGTCCTTGATCAGCAATGCAGTCTTGCTTTCAAGGATCAACTCGTGAGATAGTCCTGAAGCAAACTTTCTCATCCTGCCCCTCATGTCAGACACCAATTCTGGAGCATATCTAGACAACTGGTGAAAACGCAAGGCATACTTCTTGACCGACATCTTCCCCTATTTTAGATTATCAAATCCGTTCTCCTTCTCTTCCCTCAACTCTTAAGGAAAAAAGTAGTCCAGAAATACATTAGAGAAAGTCTCTCACAATGATAACTCCTCAACATCACTCCTTGCCTGATCTCATTCTTTGTACCATTGGCACGCCACATTCTTTAGTTGATAAGCAGCCAAATTCACCTCTTCCACATTCGTAGCTTACATGATCCTGAAGATCGTTTTATCTCATCTAGAAAACCCTGAGAATCCTCCTCCACCTTAAAAATAGTAAAAGTTGGATGACTCAACCTCATAAACTGGCCAACCCTTGTGGCCCCAGAAGATGTAATCCCAGATTTACCACACTCATACTGAGAATCTACAAAGTGAGCAATCAAATTAATTAACTGGTGAAACTCTGCACTCATCATATCTACCTAAGGAGCCTAAGTAGGACAAGAAGGAACTAGTAGAACTCCAGAAATATCAGGGACTGGACCCCTATACCGAGTATGGATCCCATGAGAATAGCATGTCCCATCAACATTATCCTTAGTTGGGATAGAAGAGTTTTCGTGAACTTTAGATCATCGAGGCATGATTTGTAAAGCAAATAAATAGAATTAGAGAAGATTCAAGGACTTAGACTCCAAGCTTGAAAACAAAACACAAAGAACAAAAGTATTCCTAAATGTCTTGTAGCCTCTCTCTTATGAATGTGGCGCGCTGCACACCCTTATAAGAGACTCTACTCCACACGGCTTTATGAATTCCCAATTGACCATGAACCGAGATATGATACCAACTTTACAAGACCCTAAGTGGGGCCTTGTCATAATTATCATCCCAAGTCCAACCAGGACTAGAAACCACCCCCATTACCCAACCCAACCTCCAAACACGTAACCTGAGTTGAATGAATTCCAAACATATAACAAGATAGCATTTTGTACATTTCCAAACTTTGGGATAGGTCCATAATCATCACCAACCCAAGTAATTATAGTCATCCAATACCCAACTGATAACCACACCAAAATCAAAACCATAAACCAATCCATACATCCCATACCAAATGAGTTCTGATATAAATATATAATCCAAAACATAATAGAATGGAACAATCATAAATACAGTCAAATGGTATCATCCCCAATACCAATGCCAATATTAAGGATGACACCACTGCTGACACCACCTATACCAGCCTATAGTAGTCTCACAAGGCCTCTAACTAAAAGTAAAACAATATCCAGTTGAGACATGCCACAACTATAGCCAAAACCAATGTCTACGAAATAACCAAAGTATGTAAAAACATCCATGACATGAAATGGATCCTTCTGGAATATGGAAGCTCATCACTTCAATCCAACCGATCTGATCCTAAATTTGATCACTAAGAAGGAGGAGCAGAATGGTCGGTTTCTACATTGCATGGGGATATAGCCGCCCAAAAATGGGTTAGCGGGTTAATGCTAGCATGCACACAGGATAAGGATAAAATAATGCAAACATTTAAAACCAAGAAAACTAACCATATGCATTCATAACTATACATATACATAACCATGCTGGGAAATGAAATCGAGTTTAGAATGCCTTTAAAACCATTAACCTAGGTATGTATGGCTTAACTATCCTAGAACCACCTACGAGCTATATGGGTCTAAAGTAACATCCTAAACGGTCCCCGATGTGTGTGGCCGTACTTACTGAAGATACCATAGGAGTAAAGGATTCCCGAGTACCCTTCGCTCTCCATGATATATATGTACAAGTATACTTAGAGGATTCCTATCTACCCCACAAGTATCATATATGGTCGCCATGGATAATCCTAATGTCGGCAAACATGAGTTCCCACTGTTCTTCCATTGGACTCACACCTTCACTGTTAGCTATCATACCCTACCATTATTGCCCTATTAAACCAATTTACACACAACCAAACCACCATTCCATTTATTATTAACAAAGGGTGTAAGTTGTGGTATCCTCATAATGACTATAGCTTGTAAGCAATGTCCTTAGCTATCCTTTTTAAGAAGAAGGAATTCCCATGTACCCATAGATTATATTATTAAATTGACAAGGCGAATACCATGTACTCCACAAGTGATCATTATTATGCTTTCTTGGGGGGTTCCATTTTACCCCACAAGGCTTTTACTTAGACCAACCATAATAATAAATACCTTACCATTTAACCATTCCAAACTATTTATACTATTTAGGATTCTATTACCATGTTATACCATACATAGTTTAATAAAAGTCCAACAATTTAACCAAAAACATTCTCATAGGTATTTTGTCAAACATGTTGGGGGCATAGTATTTCCAAAGCCAAAACCAAGTGCCAATTATCCATTCATGCAACCAATTGTTCAAACCACTATAATAATATGAAAACCATAAGTAAAAGATATGAAAAAACCATAACCAACCATTGTAACCAAAACCCCCCAACATATATTTGAAAACTTAAGACCATACAATATTTATGCCATTTAAATAATTCATAATAGAGGGATGGCCTAACATTGCCCTCAAAAGCATATAGTTACTCTCTTAGTTCACTTGGTCCCAACAATAGGGGTCATCTCCTTATCCTCCATAAACAAATCAAAATGCATAGGTCCACGTAGAGGTTCTATTTGAATAAGTTAAGGTATAGTTGGAGGGATGGCCAAAATATTACTTTTAGTGAGAGAGCATATCTCTACCCACAGTGTGGTCTCCTTCTCCTTAATCTCTCCCAGATCGAGTCCCTCAAGATCACTGAACTAGTTTGACACTCGGCCCTCAAAAGCATCTATACGGGCATGTACCTAAACTCAAAACTCTAACTTCTTAGCCCTGTGTGCAACCTATTTATCTAGTCTCTTCCACCTCTAGTATCATTCAGACCCAAGGATAGATCTTTCAATATAATGATGCTGTCTCAACCTCTATATTCTCTAGTTGACTGGTAGTAACAAGCAGACTCTTTAATAAGCTCTGCAATAACTCTCATGATACAACTATCATACCTATGCCAGAAACTATAGTAGAGGGATGAGGGGGCACTGAAGATGTCCAAACTAGCTCCAAAGTGGAAGCTAAGAGTGAAGTAGATGTATCTAGGGTCCTCTCACTCTTAGTTCTCATATAAGGTTCCTCTCTCTATTCCCCCATCTCACAATCTATACCTATGTAAACATCTCTACCTTTACTGCTATTGAGCTCTGATGAACAGATAGGCCCTCAAATCGAATCGAAATCACTATTGGAGACTCACAGGATCTCTGGGAAAGGATAGGATTTGTTGGATCCTTGATCATATCTTTTTGGGTCCTAACAATTTTCTCGACCATATGGTCAACTCCTGAAATCTCAGGAACAACAACCTCATCATACAGCAATTGTACAAGGAATAGAAAGAGAAGTGTAGTCAGCTCACTAAAAGCATGCTCATGCATCTCGTACCTAATAATGGCTACAAAATTGATACCATAACCAACAATTATACTCGCAGTCAATACTGCAATATCCTATGTAAGTAGGTTATTCCCTGTAGTTGAACACAATTTATAATGAACCTCCAAATATTAGAACTTTATGGCAAGATTGAGCGCCACCTTTTTAATAACTCCTGACCCCTAAATATTGGGGGCCCTCTCACTAATTTCAAAAATATAATGGGTGATCTATCAAGAAAAACCTACCCTTTTACTTTATGCTCAACATCTCGCTTAACGCATTTATCATATGCCAATCTTAATCGATGATCATAATCTGTTGTAGATACATGAGCTACATAATAAGATCCAAAGAGAGCTCAATAGATAGCCACTGTTGAAATATCAACCATGACGCCGCTCATTAGTGTCTTCTATGACTAGGGCTACTCTATATGTACACCACCTTTAGGAGTGGACAAAGATACTATAGCATACAAGAAGGTATAGAACTCCCACACCAATTATTGGTTGTATGAACCTTGGGGTCTAGTCATCCGTCCCAAATGATAATGATTAAATGCATCCTGCAAAAGTGGTGTCCCAGCTAACTCAGATAAGTAAATCTATCTCTTCTCCTAGATAGTCCTCTTAGGCTAGCGTGTCTTTTTCACAAAGTTATCTCTCTCAAATATCATCTGTAACCTCTTTATACACTACCTTGGGTTTACCTCATCATTAGGCTAGGTCGAGATATGAGTAGATTCAGAAACCTGGTCTATCTGGATTGGTGGCTTCTAGTGGGATGTTTTTTTTGTAACTTCATCATACTGGGTACTGAATATGATGGCTCAGGGGATGTAGCTATGGATTCAACTTAGGACCGCTCCTCAGACTGAGGGTCTTTACTAATGGTTTGGACTCTAACCCTTCCTCTTTATTATCCTTTCTTTCCTTAGACTGGGAGATTATGGCAGTGACATCTTAGCCAACTTTATCCTCTGTTAAAAACCTGGTCTACTGGGCTCTGGCTACGCCATAACTTGAGTATATGCAGCTATTTTCCTACTATGATTCTGCTGCAAGTGGATGCCCAAGGTCTCACTAATAACATTTTTCGCAGAAGCATGTATCTGGCCCTTAGTCCATAGGAGAAATGCTCTAGTCTGGGCAGTATGATACTCGTCCACTAAGCCATTACTCTCAAAAGATACTCCCCTCACCTCGATGATCCTTCCTTCTTCTCAAAAGTCTTTGGTGTCATATGTACCTGAAAAACCAAGTATCAGTCCATAAAATATAGTAAGGGATTGAAAAATTTGAAGAAAAACTCAAAATTCTAAAACTTTGAATTTTCCTAAGTTTTTCATCCCTATACATGTACTGAGTGCCAATATGTCCAATTTTTGCAAGTAAAACTAAAATCAAATATTTCAATAGAAATGCGTCATATAAGAATCTGTACCCATTCCAACTTTTACTTTTATTTAATGCATGATCATCTCATTATAATTTAAGAACAATACACCTATTTATGATTTTAGGCTAATTCTAGGCACCCATACATAAGTTTGTTGATTTTTACATATTTTTCATGCAATTGAACATATCAACTTACTTATTTCAAGTTTAGGACAATATACTACTATCAAGAGCCAAGAATATTTATATTTTATTTCAACAGTCATAAATAAAACTTGAAAAGATGAATATTTACCTTTTGTTTCAATAATCATAAGTGAAACTTGAAAATATGAAGAAACCTAGCCTTGATACGTAATATGTACAATTAGGAAAAGTTGGTACCAAGCAAAACTAGTGTTCTAGCCTTTTATGAACTGTGGAGGAAGTTGGTAATTTTAATTTGAGTGAGAATTTGAAATTTCAATGTTAAATAGGGTTTAGGAGTGGGTTAGGGTGTATAAATAGGGTAAAGGGCTCGATTTTGGGTCAGGTAAGGTTGGGGTGGGACCAAAATTTACAAAAAATTGGGCCACCTAAAGCACCACCTCTGTAGGTGGTCATAATTCTTCTGGCCTTTTTACTACTCTTTGAACTTCTTATTTTATCACAAATTATTCAACTTACAAGGTCGTAAGTGGTATTTACAACTTCATAAGTATGTTACAAAGTTAAAGTCCAGAGATCTTCAAAAAATCTTCAAAATTTCCTTTTGGCATTCAATGCATAACTTACTTGGCTTACGTAGGACTTATGGCCTTCATGAGTTGGTCACATAGTCCCCTTACCTAGAATATTCTAACATGATAAAAGTATTACCATGGTCTATGTTGTCCCTCATACTATTTTAGCTTCAAAAAGGAAAAATAATGTGAACACTAAAATAGTTGGTTGCCTCCAACCCAATGCTTTATTTAATGTCACAGGACTACATAGCTAAGTTGGTTACTTAGACTTCACCAACCAACCTATCGGTTGCCTCCATGCAGCACTTGATATAACATTGTTGCACGATGTGGGAACCTTGATTACTTAGAATTAATCAAGTTACCCAAAGGAGTAGCCTTCAGGGTCATCAACACAATAAATAACCAACAATACAATTAGTCGGCTGGTTGCTGCATAGTACGGTGGATGTTGACTATGACTTCCACATTATTGACTCTGACTTGAGATCCCAATATGGTAGGCATATCTAAATCAACCTCACAATCTAAAATGACAATATCAGCGGAAAAGATGAAGTTGTCAACTTTTATCAAAACATGAAACGATATGTCCATGGATTTATGGTATGTCATCAACAATTGCATAGTCGGTGGTTCTAGAGGGATCAAGCCCAATTATTTGAACACAACTAGCTGTATCAAATTAATGTGGGTTCCTAAGTCATATAACACTCTAGCAAACCTGGTTGTCCCAATTGTGTATAGAATAGTGAATGCTCCAAGATCACCCTTTTTTTAGGCCAGAGACTTAAAAGTGATTTCACTACAATGGTACAATCCACCAACATCCTCAAAACTCACATCTCTCTTCTTTTTCACCAATTCTTTCATTAACCTAGCGTACGCAGGTATCTGCTCCAAAGACTCAAAAAGAGAAATGTTTAAGCTTAACATTTATAGCATGGCAATGAACTTCTTCAACTTCCCTTCTTCCTTCTTCTGCTACATCCTTTGGGGAAAAGGTGGGGGAGGTTATGGAATTTGCTTTAATATAGGGTAATCGAACTTTCCCTTATCTTTTTCCTTCTTAACACTATTATCAACACCTTCCGCGTTCTTTGATTCTACATTAGGTGTCTGAATAACCACAACACTATCATTCCTCGACTCATCAACAGTGGGCAAATAGGAATCAATACTAGACTTTCTATTTTGAGTAGTGATAGCTACACAAAGACCGTCATTCTTAGGATTTTGAACTGTGTTGCTCAAAAGGGTGCCCAACTATCTCTAATTCAAAGGAGTAGACATTCACCCAAACTGCTATTCTAATTGCTTTATCGCAGTAGCTTGGGTTCCACCTTTTGGGTCAATCTAGAGATTTGTACCTTAATATCCTTAAGGCAAGTTTCCTAACTTTCATTACCCTTAACAAGCTTGGATAACATGGCTTCCATCCCCTACTTAGTATCATAGCTTCCTATTGGAAAATACCCATCTCTCTTCCCATTATAATCATTTTTCCTTCTATAGCCACAATCACAATCTCTAATATAATCTCTATACCTATCTTTGTGATAGTTCCAACCTTGGTTTTCTTGCCCCTTGGCTCAAAAACCCACTAACTCACGAACTAGATACATGGCCTCCTCTTTTAATTAAATTCATAAGATTTCGAAGCGTCACCCTGAGAACTTACTGAATTTAGCTTCTCAAAATTCATTGTTGTGAACTACTTCGTCAGGAGCCCAATATCTATTCTAAGCTACATAATCTCTTACACTACAGAATTGTCTAGAACTCTATGCTCGCTGGAAGCCCCAATAGCATAAGTGCCAGCACCTCTCTCTACCTCTTAAGTATGACATCCTCGATTGGTGGTATATATCTAGTCTAAAATTATCGATGCTACTTTCTATTATAGATGCATGAATGTTTCATGAGTGATCATATCTATCATAGCTCCAAACTAATTATTAGGGAATGATAAAATAACTCAAGAAAATTTTTCACTAAAATGCAATGATTCGGTACCATACTCAACTTATTTGCAAACCAAAACCATGCCTCATGCATCGACTCAGTACATAGCTTCCTAAAGTTATATATCTCATCTTTAAGTTAAAACATTTTGGATAGAGGGAAGAAACGGTCTAGAAACTGCTTGCGCAACTCATTCCTAGTAGTAACCAATACTTGAGAAAGTTGCCCAACCATAATAAAGCTTCACCAGTCAATGAAAAATGCAACAACCTTAGTCTGAGCGATTCCTGATCTACCCAAAGTATAATGTATAAACTGAAGATCCCAATAAAGTTTTCAAGATACGTATTTGCATCATCCGTATCCAAACCCGTAAACATACCTTTTACATTCAAGATTTGGATCACAACACTAGTAATGTCAAACTTGACACCTGGTGGCCAAGTAAGAGGAATGATGGCTCCTATTTTGGCAGGATCAACGTAACCCATATCCTCTTCTGTATCATCATATGGCGGTAAGGACTATTATACTGGGATTACTTGAGCTCTACTACCTCTAAATTTATCTTGACTTCTATCAAGTTAAGTTTGATGATCTACTCCAAGCCTCTACCTAGATAGCTCTACCTCTCAAGCTAAACACTGGACTTTTGCACCCTTTTTTGGTTAGTAGCTGCATCTGTGAACAACTTCTTCATTTGTTGTAATATCCCATATTTCCCTAGCCTAGATTAATGCTCAGTACATAAGTTGTCCAATATGAATTTTTCTAAATATTTAGTATTTTTCAGTTTAGAGCCTGCCATAGCATAGAAAATTGAATTAGATTTCCAATGATTTAAAATTTGCCTAAATTCGATAAATGGGTAAGAAGTTATGGATATTTTAAGTGTCAGTCATTAAACACCGTTATTCAGGCCAGTAGCGTGTCACAGAGTATGTCTAAATGGAAATTTTAATTTTCTAGTAAGCCAACGTGATACCACCGCATCGTGCTACCAGCCAATTTCCCAGTTTTCACTTTTCTAGTGTTACTTTGCAATAATGGCACGTCGTGCCAAGGCCCAGTTTCCCATCTAGTGAGGCACCGCGATGGCACCACTCGCTCTATTTGCCCATTTCCTAGTTGTCTATTTCCAGTGAGCCGGTTTGATTGTACCATATCGCGCTAGGGTGAAAAATTAAGATTTCAAGCTTCTGTTATTTAATTTCAGGGGTTGTTTAGTCAATTCTCAAAACCCCTAATCAGCCTAAACACGAAATTTATACCCTAAATAACCTAATACCTCATTATTCACTCACTTTTCTCAAGATTTAAAATATTTTATCTCAAGTGGCAAAAGCCCTAGCTTCAAGAATCAAGGTCAATCCTCAAGAAATCCTCCAATAACCTTCAAGAACTCTTCTTCTCAGGTATGTTAGGTGCTCATTCATAGGTTCCTTTCACCCATGAAGTCCAATAACCCTTTTTAAACATACAAGATCTCATATTCATGATTTCCATGTTTGAATTAGATTGAATTCATGTTAATGATATTAGTTGGGTTTCAATCCATGAATTAATTACAAGTTTTATGAAAATTGAATAGCATGTGTGATGAATATATGATTATCTTGATATACCCTTAAATTTACAAATAGATTAATGTATCATGATGTTCATGTGTTATCCATTATCATTTAAATAATCCATTCTCCCCAAGTGTTTGCTAAATTACCTATGTGAAGTAAATAGTGGAATAATGACATGTTATTATGTGGTCCCAATCATGAACAAGCTTATGCCCTACAAGTGTTTGATGAAATATTTATGTGATTTGACTAGTGAAAGCATGACATATTATTATGTGATCCCATTCATGCACAAGTTCATGTATGTCAAATGTTTGACAAAATGTCTAAATGAGTGCATTGTTAGCAAGCAAGTATTGTTTTGACTTTATGATCATGTTATGTATTTTTTATGCTATCGAGTCTTGGGGGTATTTAATACTTGACAATCTAGCTGTTTACCTAGAGCCAATTTCAGTTACAGAATAGTATCAGTCATGTCATGATCAGTAGAACTTAATCAATTACAGAACTTAGGAAAAATTAGTAGACTCAGGATCAGTCCAGTCCAGTTTAGTATAATCAGTTTAGTGTCCATTCAGTTGGGAGGAGGATTCAGCACCGAGCGAGCCTAGGATGGGGGCTCACCGATTATTTAGTACTAGGTCCCTAAAAACAATCCCTAAGTTCTAGAACTATGTAGCTAGTGTAGATTATCAGAGGTCACACATTAGATAGTACTAACATACTTAGGGATCACCTGCTAGTTTAGGACTGACCTTAAGGGTCACTCTTTAGATAGGACTAACTCCACAACAGATGTTAGTACCCGTGGCACAGTATTAACACCCTTCTAATTGGGGTTACAGATTAGACCCCAACTTAGTTATCTTATCTTATTTGGGGCATGTCGGTTAGATGATTACCTCCACAGTTCCAGTTTTCAGTCTTCAGTTTAGAACTCAGTTCATTTTACAAAATCAGGACTATCAGACACAACCAATTATATAAGTAAATTAGTTATTAGTAACTTTAGATATTAGTTACTCAGTTATCAGAACTCTATGCCCAGCTTTAGAAAAGCTCAGTTACAGTCTATACGTATATGTACAGTATTGCATACTTAGTGATTTCCATAGTATCAGGTTTCCACGTACTGTTATATTTAGTTACTCTATTTTATTCAATCAGTTATTATTCATGCATATGAACCCTTGTATTCAGCCTTACCTCATCTATCATACCAGTACATTCCACATACTGACTCCATACTTTTTCTTTGCACTATTATTGCTCATATCATAGGTTCGGACGCTCAAGATCCCGACCGCATTTAGACAGATCTAGTCAGTAGTTGTAGATTTAATAGTGTGTCCTCATCTATTAGTGATATAATTTATTTTAGTTTATCAGTAGTTCAGTAGTTAGAGTTAGTTGGGGGCTTATCTTATCGACTCCATATTTAGCGGTTCAGTTAGAGGCTTTCAGACTAGACCAGTTCAGACAGTGTTTAGTTTTTAGATGTTTTTACTAGATGTTATTATTTATCAGCATTTAGATTCTGAACCTTATGGTAATTCTGTATTTATTTCAATATTACTAGTTAGTGCTGACAGCAGATATCATTCATGGGTAAGCTTGTAGTCTTTTGAGGTCATAAGCACCATCTGGCATCCAAGGTGTACTCTCGGGGCGTTACAAACTTGGTATAAAATCCTAAGGTTCAACAGAGTCTTAGGGAGTCTTAAAGTCACATTGCATAGAGTCTTGTGCATGAGGGTGTAACGTGCTACACTTATAGACAGAAGGCTATGAGATGTCTTAGGAAAAGTTTCCCTTCTTTCAGTATTCATGTTGTGCGAGTGAGCATAAGCTCAAGTTAAATTCACAGTCTAATTCATCTCTTCCTTATCCTTCCAGAACATACCTCCCAGAGAAGCTAATGGAAGAAGTAATGAAAACCTGATTGCTCCTACACCCATTCAGGCAGATCTCCTATATGAGCATGTCTCTCACACTGCATTTAGAGCTACTTTTACTACCTTAGATTATTTAATAGTTTCTCAGAATAATTTGTATACTATTCTTCTATCTAGGAATTTGACTTACACTTAGAAGAGAGAGGGAGGGGAGTGTAGGAAGAATAAGAGGGCTAGAACTAATAATTCTAAGCCAAGATCAGGGGGTAGTAACCGCTCCCAGTTTCATCTGAGATACTTAGCACCAGATCCACTTTCAGCCTGGAACCAGTGCCCAAGTCTAAGAATGTCAATTGAGATAAAGCACCAGGCTCTAAGTCACAAAGTTGTGGAAAGGGTATTAATATTAATCCACTTTGCGTAGAATGTGGTAAGAACCATAAAAGAGTGTGCAGAGATGGCAGTGATGCTTGTTTTGGGTGTGGAAAGCCAGGCCACAGAGTCAGAGATTGTCCTTATTCAGGTTCTCAGGGTTAGTATAACCATTCTTCAGCTCAATACGGTCACCCAAATCAGCTGGGTTCCACTTTTAGTGCAGCCACTGGGCAACACCCAAATAGACTTTATGCTTTTTAGTCTAGACAAGATCAGGAAAGTTCTCCTGACATGGTTGCTAGTACGTTATGGATCTTTTATTTACATATTTTATCTTATTAGATCAAGGAGTTTCTCTGTCTTTTGTAATTCCTTACATAGCAGTCGATTTCAAAGTCAGACTGAAAACCATAACAGAACCTTTCTCAGTCTCTATCCTAATGGGTCAGTATATCATAGCCCGATAGATTTATAAGAATTGTCTGGCTATGATATCTCAGACAGTCAGGCCTTTATATTTTAAAAGTAATGTCAGTATGTGTAGAAAGTAGTGGGAGTGGTTGATGCCCAACCCATCCTTACCTCAGTGCAAAGTATTGCACTTCAGCTATCACGATATCTACTCATGCAGTACATGTCAGTTCTATGATCATAGCTCCTATTTGTGCACATTATCTAAAATCATATATGTTTATAGTTTCTAGTTTAAGGAGTTCTAATTTTCTCAGTATTACGAATCGTGTTCCATGAATACAAAAACTCCAAACTCAGGTCATGTATCCTATGACTCATATACACATGCCTTACAGTGTGATCAGTTTCCATGACTTATGCTATACTCCTAATAATCATCCAAATTTGGATTTCGTCATGTATATCCTCAGTTTAGATCTCTTGATGAAGTCTAGGATGTTGATGTTCTATTCCTCAGGCCTCAGTAAAGTGTCAAGTTCAGTATAGTGTCTATTCATGCTTTAGGTCCCCATGTTTTAACCTTTAGTGAACTCTTCTTATGAATGATGTGGTGATGAACAGTTGCTTAGAAGGGAGTGAGTAAATAATTCATTTTAAGAAAAGATTGTTGCATGCTAGTTTTACATGAGGCTGTAGTATTAAGATAGGCTTGAATGTCATGATGATGTGTCAGGGGATAAATGCATTTTGGAGACTTAAGTAGACTTGAACATAGTAGGAAAATTTAGTCCAGATCAGACCTCAGTAGGTAGAGTTATTAGTGCCCACATAACAGAATTTTATCGATATTGTGATTTCTTATTCAGAAGTCTCATTTAGACCATGTCAAGATTTCCTTGCTCCCCAAAGTCAGTAGAACTTTATAGAAAAAGTTTCAAGAAATGCTCCAGTTGAGTATAAGTTTTCAGTATGAGTTAGTCCATAAAACTAGGAATTCAGTTTAGCAGTTAGGCAAATAAGTTCATATGGTTTCCTATCTTTTCGTCCAGTCGTACTATCTGAAGTTTTTTGAGTATGATTGTTCCAAGATAGAGCATCCTAGTAGTTACGAGTTCAACCCTATTCATGTATTATGTCTATGTTTCAGATCCTAGTTATTCAGTCACGATTCAATTCATAGGTGACCTATGCATCATCTTATCTTTTCCTCAGTATCTCAGCCAAGTTAGTATTCTTCAAGGGACATTATGTCCCAAGGGGGAGATGCACTATAACCCCTGAGCTTTTATGTCCTAAACCTTTGAGTTTTTCTTCACATAATGAATCTAGTTTGGAGTAATAACCATTCCCATTCATGGCATGTATTCCCAAGTCATGGCATGTATTCAAGGCCCCATTTTCGTTCATGATAGTAAGTCCATGTATCATGTTTCAAACTCAGTCATGTTTGCATGTTCCCCTTCATACGTTCAGTAAATGATCTTAGGTTTATTAATATTATCAGTTTAAGGTAACAGTCTTCCTTAGCTCTACTCTGATCCATATTCAGTTAAAGTTTTAAACGTGGTATCCTTTACCATTGCATAACCAGTCATGCATTTATGAATAAGTTTAGTAATGTATTCCATGCATTAGATATGTATATTCAGTATGAAAATTCAGCTTGTTACTAGTTCAATAATGTATTCCATGCATCAGATATACATGTTCAGTATGTAAACTCAGTATATCAGTGTTTCTCAGTTTAATTAGTCTCATTCGAGCATGAATATTCCCAAGGGGGAGATATTGTAATATCCCTATATTTTACTAGCCACGATTAACTCTCATTACATGAGTGATCCAATATATATTTTCCTAAATACTCAGTATTTTTTGGTTTAGATCCTGCCATTGCATAGGAAATTGAGTTATCTTTCCAACGATATAAAATTTGCCTAAATCCGATAATCAAGTAAGAAGTTATGGCTACTTTAAGTTCCAATCGTTAAGCACCATTATTTAGGCCAGTAGCGCATCGCAGAGTATATCTAAATGAACATTGTCATTTTCCAGTGAGCCAACGCGATACCACCATATCACGCCACCAACCAATTTCCCAATTGTCACTTTTCCAATATTGCTCTGCTATAATTGCGCGTTGTGTGAAGGCCTAGTTTCCTATCCAGTGAGGCACTGTGATGGCGCTATGTCATGCCATCAGCCTAGTTCCTAGTTGTCCACTTTCCAGTGATTCGGTGCAATTGTACCGTGTCGCGTCGGGGTGAAAAATCAGGATTTCCAACTTCCATTATTTAATTTCAGGGGTTGTTTAGTCAATTCTCAAAACCCCTAATCAGCCTAAACATGGGATTTATACCCTAAATAACCTAATACCATATTATTCACTCACTTTTATCAAGATTTAAAACATTCTCTCTCAAGAGGAGAAAACCTTATCTCCAAGAATCAAGGTCAATCCTCACGAAATCCTCCAAGAACTTTCAAGAACTCTTCTTCTCAGGTATGTTAGGTGTTCATTCATGAGTTCCTTTCTACCATGAAGTCCAAGAACCCTTGTTAAACATACAAGATCTCAGGTTCATGGTTTCCATGTTTGAATTAGATTGAATTTATGTTCATGATATTAGTTGGGTTTCAATCCATGAATTAATTGCAAGTTTCATGAAAATTGAATAGCATGTGTGATGAATATGTGATTATCTTGATAAACCCTTGAATTTACAAATTGATTAAGGTATCATGATGTTCATGTGTTAGCCATTATCATGTAAATAATCCATTCTCCCCAAGTGTTTGCTAAATTACCTATCTGAAGTAAATAGAGGAATCATGACATGTTATCATGTGGTCCCAATCATGTACAAGATTATGCCCTACAAGTGTTTGATGAAATACTTATGTGATTTGACTAGTGAAAGCATGACCTATTATTATGTGATCCCATTCATGCACAAGTTCATGTATATCAAGTGTTTGACAAAATGTCTAAATGAGTGCATTGTTAGCAAACAAGTACTGTTATGCCTTTATGATCATGTTATATCTTTTTTTTATGTTATCTATTCTTGGGGGTATTTAATACTCGACAATCTAGCTGTTTACCTAGAGACAGTATCAATTATAGAATAGTACCAGTCATATCATGATCAGTAGAACTCAGTCAGTTACAGAATTTAGGAAAACTCAACAGACTCAGTATCAGTCCAGTCTAGTTTATTATAATCAGTTCAGTGTGTATTTAGTTGGGAGGAGGATTCAGCATCAAGTGAGCCTAGGGATGGGGGCTCACCCATTAGTTAGGACTGGATCCCTAGAAATATTCCCTAAGTTCTAGAACTACATAGCCAGCGTAGGTTATGAGAGGTCACCCGTTAGATAGGACTAACATACTCAGGGATCACCTGCTAGTTTAGGACTGATCTTAGGGGTCACCCGTTAGATAGGACTGACTCCACAATAGATGTTGACCCATGGCATGGTATTAGCACCCTTCCAATTAGGGTTCCAGATTGGACCTCAACTAAGTTATCTTATCTTATTTTGGAGATGTCAGTCAGATGATTACCTCCTATAGTTCCAGTTTTCAGTCTTCAGTTTAGAACTTAGTTTATTTTACAGAATCAAGACTGTCATACTTAGTCAATCCATATCAGTAAATCAGCTATTAGTAATTTTTGATATCAGTTACTCAGTTATTAGAACTTAGTGCTTAGCTTCAGAAAAGCTCAGTTACTGTCTATACATATATGTACAGTATTGCATACTCAGTGATTTCCATAGTATTAGTTATCCACGTACTCTTATATTCACTTACTTTATATCATTCAGTCAGTTCTTGTTTATGCATATGAACCCTTGCATTCATCCTTACCTCATCTAGCATACTAGTACATTCCATGTACTAACCGCATACTCTTTCTTTGTGCTATGATGTCTCATATCATAGGTTCAGATGCTCAAGATCCCGACCGCGTTTAGACAGATCCAATTAGCATTTTTAGATTTAGTAGTGAGTCCTTTTCTATCGGTGTTATGATTTATTTTAGTTTATCAGTAGTTCAGTAGTTGTAGTTAGTTGGGGGATTGTCCCATCAACTCCATATAAAGACAGTTCAGTTAGAGGCTTTCAAACTAGACCAGTTAAGTTAGTGTTTAGTTTTCAGATGTTTTTACCAGATATTATTTATCAGTATTTAGTTTCTGAACTTTATGGAAATTTAGCCTAATTTCGTATTTATTTCAATATTACTATTTAGTGCTCACAACAGATATCAGTCATGGGTTAGCTTGTGGTCCTTCGAGGTTGTAAGAACCATATGGCATCTAGGGTGTACTCTCGGGGCATTACATTTGTTGATCAGTAATATCTAGGTCAACACCCAGAGGAGGTAGAGGCAAAACATTAGGATCATCCCGAACCCCTTTAAGATGGCCTGCACGTACTTGTTCCGTCATCGTACAATTAGGATGTAAGATTATTTCTAGGTTAGGATTTAGCGGGAGTAAGGGAATAACTTGACTCCATGTGTTAGGCATACACTAGCGTACACCGAACAAAATATAGAAAACAAAAACTCAAAAACTCCAACAACCTCGATCAACAATCACACTGTAATCACTGATAACATCGCCAGAATTTTGATGACACCCAAAATATACCTCTAATAGAAGATTAAACGATCGCATCAAAATATAGTAACCCAACTCAAGTTGGGGTCGAACCCATAGGGACTAAATGAATTTTCTCTCTAGTTTGCTGAAGTGAACATGCAGTACTGAAAGGTAACTAAGGGGTTTGTAGATGTAAACAGTACCCGAACACAAATGCTTTTCATTGTATTCCCCCTGGATTCAAACTTTCCAAGATTCTTATGTTTATTCTATCTGTACAACTCCTACCATGTAAAATCTGGTAAGTTAGGTATCACCAACCACCTCTCAGCATACTTTGGTGAATTTCATTCATCTTCTCTCAGTATCAGCATGCCGCCTTACTAATCTTTAATTTATACCCTAATTTCAACTATCTCCTCTCGGTCTCAAGTTGATTAAATGTAAGTTAAACATATTAGTAGATAATGCAAATAAGCCTATTTTGGAAACTAACCCCAAATCAGTATTGTGATGTTTTTTTCCCAAGCTCTACCTCCTTATAGGGTTCGTAGTGAATACATGCTAGATCCTGACATTTCCAACCGTTAAGAAGAAAATAAACTTGAAGAAAACCACAATGCATCCATTAGCAGCAATCTAGAAGGATTGAACACTTTACCTACTTTGTTACTCAGCCAGGGTTCCCACAACCCTATATAAGGTAATTAACCACTAATTGTTGTAAAACGATCAAAGGAATTCATAATTAAAAGCATTCAAATAATATCACATAATCAATGAATAAAACCCAAAGTCTTCAACTAAATAATCAACCAAAATTAATACAAAACAATCCCAAGATCAAAATCTAATCCTGGAATCAAATATATATTTGTAAGTATCAAGATGCATAAGGTAACTATAAAAATCAAAAGGGTATATATAGAGTACAAGGAAACCCTAGGAAATAACTTCAAAAAAAAAAAGGAAAACTGAGGTCGGTGTCCACTTAATGGGCCACCTTGGCCCGTAGGTGGCACCTACAGTCGTAGGTGGACCCATATAGGTTCCCCTAGTCCAAAATCTTCTAAATACTTCTTTGAATTTTTCTCCTCTCCAGCATATTATAGCCCCCATGAACCGTAAGTAGCACCTACAACTGTAGGTGCCTTTCATAGGTAGTAGCTATGGTCGAAGGTGCCCTCCGTAGGTGGCACCTACAACCATAGGTCCCCTTTATAGGTGGAATCCACGACCATAGGTTCCATCTGTAGGTGGCAGGGTCAACTTTTCCTACTTCTGATTCTCTCTTTCTCCGCTTCTCTGACACATACTCTAGTATCTACGCCCCGTAGGTAGTACATATGGGCCATAGGTGCCCACTTCAGTGGTCAAAAACTTCAATTTTCATACCTTTTCTTCAAAATATTTCAAAAACCTAACTTCCTGCAAAACATAACACAAAACACATCATATCTAGCAAAAAGACCTAAGTAACTTACATATTTTCATCGTTTTAAGAGTCAAAAGTTCTATGAAATCATAGCACATCAAAACCCTTAAGTTAGAAAGTTAGTATGTCCTTAGGAAACACAACATAACAAAACAAAACGACGATTAACTAGGAGAAACCTAAGCTATCTACGATAGTCTATCATCAACTTTAAGCTTAAAACATTACCCCCTCGTATTTCAACACTTTAATTCCAACTGTGTACATACATGAAGCACAATAATTTGACACAAGGGAATCAAGATATGGTATTACATTAGTAATAAAAAACTATGCCTATATATAAGTTACACTACCTAAACGAGTAAGAAGCTAGCAATATGACCCATGTGCCCTCACAATAAACAATTCCCACTTTCATATGTAATCATGCATGTTAATACGGGAATGGTTAGGAGATACTCACACTCAGATTAGAAGTTCCACCAATGCACACGAAATAGATAGGCTTTCCCTTATTTTCTTCAGACAGTCAGGTTAGGATCACTATAGGACTTTATTCAGCTTGTAATGTAGCCTTGGGGGCTGGTATGGTACATATGGACATCTTTAGTGACTAAGCCTCCTTGGCACTACACTTACTTTGGGGTCTACTTATAAACCAATTTATTTTTATTCCACTCCAATTTCTCCCCTTTTATTCTTTTATTGCACATTAAGGTTGGGTATGGTTTCTTTTATTTTTTTTTTTCATAATTTTCTTTTCTTTTCTTTTTATTTTCCACCACACCTAGGCCTACTATCTTTTCTCTTATTTACTCTTTTTCATACAACTTCACATTACGCACCCCTATGATAGCCACCGTTAACTTACACAATTTGCCTAAGTTAAAGTGCACAATTCTCAAGGAGGACCAGGGCCAAAAAAGGCTCATTGTAATAAAAATTGGAAGGTGAAAGATGTAACAATAAAAATAGGCTATACAGTCTCAAAAATAAGGATCAAGGGATATGTATTCACACATGGAAGGTCATTTAGGCGAAAAGTGAACTACTATCTAGAACAACCTATGATCCTTTTATAACCGACTATCCTACAACCTAGGTAAGACTAACTGGACAAGTTTGAGATTTAACACACAAAAGAAACTAAGTAGTTTCTCATACACATATGACATAGGGTTGCATCACAAGCTACTAACTATCTTGTTCATGCACAAGTTCGCTATGATTATTATGTCCCTTATCCTTATGCGATCACAAGATTCACAATGGTCACACATATATACACATCACAGTGTTCTAAAATAAATTTCTGGAGGTATATCATTTTTCTCAAAAATCTACCAAAACATGTCAGTTGCCCTAGATATTAAAAAATCTCCTCATTACAAAAAAACACAACACAATACGACATAAAATTTAACCTATACATGCCGGTTCTACAACCATACCATGAACAATAGGAAAAGAAGTATGGCAACAAAACCCACAATGGCTATAGTATACCCTACCCCTAACTAAAAGACTATGCATTATCCATAATGTGTGACACAAATGTAAAATAAGGGAATGAGGACATACCTTAGATGCACTAGGCATCTAAGTGAAGTCCCTAAGGATCACTGAACTAGTGCCACCTCTTTTTAATCTTACCTAGATCGAGTCCATCAGGATCACTGATCTAGATTTACACTCGGCCCTAAAAAGTATCTATACAGGCATGCATCTCAGCTCAAAACTCTAACATCTCAGCCCTGTGTGTAGCCTATTTACCTAGTCTCTGCCGCCTTTAGTATCAACCAAACCCAAGTTGGATCTTTTCATACAATGATGCCACCTAGGCCTCAATATTCTCTAGCCGGTAGTAGTAACACACTAACTCTATATTAAGCTTTACAAGAACTCTCATGATATAACTACCATACCTATGGTAGCAACTATAGTAGAAGGGTAAAAGGATACTGAAGATCTCCTAATTAGCTCCTAAGTGGAAGCTAAGACTGCTGAAGTAGATGAAGCTGGGTTTCCCTAATCCTGAGTGCTCATATCAGGGGACTCTTTCTACTCACTTATCTCAAAATACATACCTCCATCAAAATCTCCACCCTGTCTGTCACTCAGCTCTGCAAGAATTGATGGTCCCTCAAGCCAGATCAGAATTGTTGTTGAAGGTGCATGGTATTTTTGGGCAAGGATCGGGTTTTACAAATTGCTGATCATACATTTATGGGCCACACCCAGCACCTCAACCCTATGGTCAACTCCTAGAATCTCAGGCACACTAACCTCATCATACAATAAATATACAAGGCAAGGAAAAGGCAGTGTAGTTAGCTCACCAAGAGTACACTCATGCATCTTATATCTGATAATTGCTACAAAATCAATATCATAACCATCCATCATGCTCGTAATTAGTGCTGCACCATCCCATGTAAGTAGGTTTTATGCTATAGTTAGATATAATCTATTACTAACCACCATAAATTAGAACTTTATAGTAAGATTTAGTGCCACCTTCTTAATCGCTCCTTGCCTCTAAATCTAGGGGGCTGCCTCACTATGGTCAGAAATATAATGGACAATCTATTAAGCCAAACCTACCCTCTCACTTATATGCTCAACATATCATATAACACATCTATTACTTTCTAATATCAATAGATGATCACACTATTAAAGATACAAGATCTATAAAATTATATCCAAAAAGAGCTTAGCAGATGGTCACTACTGAAATATCAACCATGATGCCCCTCACTAGTGTCTACTATAACTAGGGATGATCTTTACATCCACTTCCTTTAGGAGTGGTCAAGGATATCATAACATAGTAGGAGGCTAGAACTCCCACACTAATGCCTATATGTATGAAACCTGGGGTCTAGTCATCTACTCTAATTGATAATAATCGAATGCAGCCTATAAAATTGGTGCCCCATCTAATCCAGATAAGTCAGTCCATTCTTCTCCCAGATAGTCCTCTTAGGATGGCCTATCTCTATCATAAAGTTATCTATCTCGCATATTATCTATAACCCCTTTATACACTACCTCGAGGTTACCTCATTAATAGGCCCAATTAAGATATGAGTAGGGTTGGAACTTGGTCTTTCTGGGCTTATGGCTCCTGGTTAGATATCTATGTTGTACCCTCATTAGACTAGGGTACTGAAGATGATGGATCAAGGGCTGCAACTATGGACTCATCCCTGGACCCCTCCATAGATTGGGGTTCTTGTGCTAATTACTCTTACTCTACCTGCTCCTCCTTATCATTCTTTCCTCGACTGGGGAGAGTATGGCGGTAACATCCTAGCTGACTTCATCCTAAATATGAAACCTGTTCTATTGGACTCTTGTTAGGCCCTATCTTGAGTAGATATGGGCCATTATCCCTATTAAGATTGTGCTACAAGGTGATCACCCAAAGTATATGGAAGAAATGCTTTGGTCCTGGCAATAAGATACTCTTCCACCGAGCCACTACACTTTAGGGATTTGTCCCTTCACCTCGATGGTCCTGCCTTCTTCTTTGGTGCCTTTGGTAGCGTGTGTACCTGAAAAACCAAGCATCAGTCCACGAAAGATAGTAAGGAATTGAAAAAATTGAAGAAAAACTCAAAATTTTGAAACATCAAATTTTTCCTAAATTTTCCATCCCTATACATGTACTCAGTCCCAACAAGTCCAATATTTGTACATAAAACCTAGAATCAACTTTTTTTCAATATAAATACGGCATATAGGACTCTTGGGATTTCTCAACCCTTTCCACCTTCTACTTTTATTTAGGGCATGATCATCTAGTTATAATTCAAGAATAATTCACCTATTTTTTATTTTAGGCTAATTATGGGCTCCCGTATAGAAGTTCATTGACTTTTACATATTTTATATGCAATTGAACATATAAACTTGCTTTTTCAAGTTTAGCACAATATACTACTATAATGATCCAAGAATATTTACCTTTTATTTGAAGAACCGAAAGTGAAACTTGAAAAGATGAAGAACCCTAGTCTTGACGCATAGTACGTGCAATTAGGACAAGTTTGTATCAAGCAAAAGTAGTGTTTTTTCCTTTTATGAATTATAAAGGAAGTTGTTAATTTGAATTTGAGTGAGAATTTGAAATTTTGAGGTTAAATGGGGTTTATGAGTGAGTTACGACATATAAATAGGGTAAATGGGTTGATTTCAGGTCAGTTTAGGTCAGGGTGAGCCGAAAATTTAAAAATAAATTGGACCCAAAATTTGGCCACTTACGACACCACCTATGGACCGCTAGTGGCACCTACGGCTAGAGGTAGCCTACTATAGATGGTCATAATTCTTCCATCCTTTTTCTTGCTCTCTGAACTTCTTGTTCTAACACATATTATTCTACGTACGAGGTCATAAGTGGTATTTAAAACTTTATAAGTATGCTCATAATTTAAAGTCCAGAGATTCCCAAAAAAATCCTTAAAATTTCCTTTTGACATTCAATGCACAACTTAATTGGTCCGTATGGGACTTATGGCCTTCATGAGTTAGTTACACAGTCACCTTACCTGGAATATTCTTAATTGAGTAAAGTATATCCATGGTCCAGGTTGTCCCTCATGCTTTTTTACCTACAAAAAAGAAAAATTATATAAATAATAAAATAGTGTGTTGCCTCCCCCCCAGTGCTTGATTTAACATCTTAGCACAATGTGGCTAAGTTGGTTACTCAAACTTCACCAATAAACCCATGGGTTTCCTCTTATGCAACACTTAATTTAATATCGCGACACGACTTGGGTACCTTGATTACTCAGAATTCATCAAGGTACCCAAAAGAGTAGCCTTCTGAGTTATCAACACAATAAATAACTGACACTACCCTCATGTCGGTTGGCTGCTTCATAGTTTGGTAGAAGTTAAATGTAACTTCTTTATTATTGACTCTGAACTTGAGCTCCCCTTTTTTATATCAACCATCTCTCTATCCGTGGCCATGAATGGTATTCCCAATATCATGGGCATCTCAAAGTCAACCTTATAATAAAAAATGACAAAGTTATCTAGAAAAATGAAGTTGTCAACTTTCACCAAAATATCAAACGATATGCCCATGTGTTTCTTTACTGTATGGTCTATCATTAACAATCGCATAGTCATAAATTCTGGAGGGCTCAAGCCCAACTATTTGAACATAACCAGTGGTATTAAATTAATGTTGCTTTCCATGTCACATAATGCATTAGTAAACCTTGATGTCCCAATGGTGTATGGAATCGTGAATGCTCTGAGATCACCCCTATTTTGGGCTAGAGACTTAGAAGTGGCCGCACTATAATAGCGCAATCCACCAACATCCTCAAAACTCACATCTCTCTTCTTCATCACCAATTCTTTCATAAACTTGACATACCCAGGCATCTGCTCCAAAGCCTAAAGTAGAGGAATGTTCAAGCTCAACATTTTTTAGCATGACAATGAACTTCTTAAACTTTCCTTCTTCCTTCTTCTGCTTCATCCTTTGAGGAAAAGGTGGGGGAGGTCATGTAATTATTTTTTAGCATAGAAATCAACCTTGTCCTTACCTTTGTCTGTATGAGAACTATTATACACACTTGTCACCTTCTTCAAATCCATATCAAGTGTCCCAACAACCATAACACTATCATTCCTCAGTTCATCAAGAGTAGACATACAATTTTGAGTGGTGATAGCTAGACAATGACTATCATTCGAAGAATTTTAAACTATGTTGTTCGGAAGGGTTCCCGACTGTCTCTGATTCAAAGTAGTAGATAGGTACCCAAACTACTATTGAATTGCTTTATCGCAGTAGTATGTGGTTCCACCTTTTGGGTCATCCTGAGATGTCTACCTTAATGTCCATAAGGCAATTTTCCTGACTTTCATGACCCTTAACAAGCTTGGATAACATATCCTCCATACTTGATATAGTATGACGACTGCCTGGTGTAACATACCTATCTCCCTTCTCCTTATAGTCATCCTTCCTTCTGCAGTCACCATCACACTCTCTACTCTAATCTCAGTACCTATCTCCATAATAGTTAAGACCTCTGTTTTTTTTTGCTTTGCATGGAAACCCACCAAGTCGCGATCTAGATACTTGGCCTCTCCTTCAAAATCAGAATCATATGATTTTGAGGCCTTACCGTAAAAACCTACTACATTTACCTTCTCATAATTCATTGTTGTGAACTACTTCGATAGGTGACCAATATTTATTCTAAGCTGCACAATCTATTACACTAAAGAATCATCTACAACTCTATACTCATTGGAAGCCCCAATGGCATAAGTATCAGCACCTCTCTCTGCCGCTCGAGTATGCCATCCTCGGTTGGTGATAGAGATCTTGTCTAAAATCTTTGATGCTACTTCCCAGTGTAGATGCATGAATAATCCATGAGTGATCATATATACCATAGATTGACAATTGATATACAGGTATCGATAAAATATCACAAGCAAATTTTTCTCTGAAATGCAATGATTGGGTACCATGCTCAACTTCTTCATAAACCGAAACCATGCTTCATATATCAACTCAGAATGTAGCACCTTGAAGTAATATATCTCATCTTTAAGTTGTAACATTCTATCTAGAGAGAAAAAACTATCATGAAACTACCTGTGCAACTCATTCCAAGTAGTAATCAATCCTCGAGGAAGTACCCCCACCCATAATGAAGCTTCACCAGTCAATGAAAAAGGGAACAACCTCAGTCTGAGCACCTCCTTATCTACCCCAGGTATAGTTTATGTAGTGCAGATCCCAATAATATTTGCAAGATGCATATTTGAGTCATCCACAGAAAAACCCACAAATACACCTTTCATGTTCAAGAACTGGATCATAGTACTAGTAAGGTGAAACTTGACACCTGGTGGCAAAGTAGAAGGAGTGATGTCTCCTATCTCGGTAGGCTCAATGTAACATATCCTCCTCTAGAACATCATATGTATATAAGCACTGATATGCTGGGATTACTTAGTTCTACCACATCTAACTCTATCTCTACTTCTATTGAGTGCTGCTTGATAATCCACTCCAGGTCTCTGAACTTTGGCAACCCTTCTATAGTTAGAAACTGCATCTCTTAACAACTTCTTTGTTTGCTTATCAGAAATATCTGAACTCCTACCACAGGAGGTAGAGGCACAACATTAGGATCATCCCAAACCCCTTCAAGATGTCTTGCACGTACTTGTTCCATCATCGTACTATTAGGCTGTAAGATTTTTTCTGAGTTAGGAATTAGTGGGAGTAAGGGAATGTCATGACTTCATATGTTAGGCATACACTGAGGTACACCCAACTAAAAATAGAAAACAAATACTCAAAAAATCCAAAAACCTTTATCAACAATCACACTGTAATCTATGAGAACAACACCAAATTTTGATAACGCTCAAACTATACCTCCAATATAAGATAAAATAGTCACAACAAAATATAGTAACCCAATTAAGGTTAAGGTCAAATCCATAGGGACTATGAATTATCTCTTTCTAGTTTATTGAAGTCAACAGGAAGAAATGGAAAATAAATAGGGGGTTTGTTGATATACACAGTAATTGAACTGAAATGTTTTTCATTGTAAGCACTTAGAAATAATACTAGGCTTGTGTTCCCTTTAGCTTCTGATTTTGTAGGCTTCTAGTACTCGATCCAACTATAAAATTGTTGTGCACGTAGAATCTGGTACGCTAGGTATAACCAACCAGATCTCAGCAGACTTTGGTGAATTTCACTCATCTTCTCTCGGTCTTAGAGTGTCATCTTACTAACCCTCACCTTATACCCCAATTTCAACTATCTCTTCTCGGTCTCAAGTTGATTAGATACAAGTTAATCATCTTAAGTAGATAATGCAAATAAGCTTATTTTATAATCAACCCCAAATCACTGTATTGATCTCCTTTTCCTAATGTCTATCTCCTTCTCATATTCGTAGTGAATATAGGCTGGATCCTAATATTTGCAGCCACTAAGAAAGTAATAAACTAAAGAAAAAACACAATGCATGCATAAACAATAATCTAGAAGGATTGAACAGTTCCCTAACTTTGTTATTCAGTCATAGTTCCCACAATCCTAGCTAAGGATATTAGCCGCTTACTGTTGTGAAATGATCAAATGAATTGAAAATTCAAAGCATTCAAATACTATCACAATATTCAACGAATAAAACCTAAAGTTTTTAACTCAATAATAAATCAAAATCAATACAAAATAATCTTAAGATCAAAATCAAATCCTGGAATCAAATATATGTTTGTAAGTATCAAGAGTGAATAAACTAACTAAAAACATCAAAAAGGTATACATAGAGAACAAACAAACTCAAGGAAATAACTCCAAAATAAAGAAGGAAAACTGAGGTTGGTGGTCACTTACTGGGCACCTATGGGCTATAGCTGATCACACATAGGTTCCCTTGGTTCAAAATCTTCTAATAATTCTTAGGATTTTGCTCCTCGACAACATATTCTAGCACCTATTGACCGTAGGTGGTAATAGTGCCGTAGATGCCCTCCGTAGGTGGCAGGGTCAAGTTTTTTTGCTTTTGATTATCTATTTCTTAGCTTCTCTGACACATACTCTGGTACCTATGCCCCGTAGGTAGTACATACGGGTCGTAGGTGTCCCTTTCAGTGGTCACAAACTTCAATTTTCACTCCTTTTCTTTAGAATAGTTACAAAACCTGATTTCCTGCAAAATATAACTCAAAACACATCATATCAAACAAAAATACCTAAGAAACTTGTATATTTTCATCATTTTAAGCATCAAAAGTGCGTTGAAATCATAGCCCATCACTATTCATCCATAAAACCATGTTTCAATCCTAATATGCCTATAACCCTATATTCGATAACTCCTCTACATTTGCCTACTAAAATCATATTTCCTGTCACAGTGCAAGTCATGACAATGGAAACTCTGTTGATTATTTGCAATTGCTTCAAGAAAGTAGTCATTCCAATCCAGGAAAGAAGATCAAGCTTATTCCTATCAAACCTATAGTGATAGTGGTTGTGAAAATATGTTGATATGAATATATGTGGAAGTAGATAGGATGAATATGATTGAGAATCTTAAATATGCCATTGTTGAAAATTTTTTGCATGGCTAAACTAAGAAAGATTATCCCTCTATATTATGGCTTGAAAAGTGATTGCAAGATGAGTTTTTTGTAATAATAGGCATGTATTATTAGATGTGCTATATTGGAGACTTTATTATTATCATGTCCAAAAGTTCATATTATCTGAAAGCAATAGATGGTATATCCTATCAAATGAGACCTTTCTTATATGATTCAAAGTTCAAGATAAATAATGAATGTAACACCCTGATTTGCTGAATCGGAATACTCCATGGTGCTCATGACCCCGAGGGACCACAATCTAACCCATGACTGATATCTGTACCTGTATACTGCAAATCATGATATAAAAATGCAGAATTCATAGAACTGCAAGGCCATAAGATTCAACTGAATACAATCATGTGGGTGAAAATACCCAAAACAACTCAATCTGAATGTAAATCTGAACATAAATCTGAAAGCCTCTAAACTATCTGAATAAGGAGTTGAAGAAACATGTCTCTAACTAACTCCGTAAAACTGAACTGAAGAAATAAATAAATGGATCAAATCATATTGTCCTCAAATAAATGAGGACTCACTGTGTCTCTGCGACAGGAATGCTACTGCTACTATTGGGCTGGAGCACGTGTCTCAAAACCTATGGTGTAACATGAAAAGAAAACACTATAGCGCAAATGCGTCAGTACAACTAGAGTACTGAGTATACTAGGAAAGTAGGCTGAACATAAAGGGTTTCATGCATTTACAACACTGACTGACTAATATGAACGTGGGAGTGCAAACACACATATATAGAAACTGGGACCGTGAATACATGATAGCATGACCTGTAAGGTAATACGTGTTTTACTGATAACTGTCATAACTGATATTGAAACTGATAACATGGACGACTGTATCTGACAGTCCTGTATATACTGAAATCTGAAGAATGCCCTGAGATTTTTTACTGAGACTGATACTAAAACTGTGGGAAGTAGTGTTTAACCGACATGCCCCATGTATGCCGTTATGGCTAAGCTGGGGTCCAATCTCTGCCCCGATTGGAGGGGTGTCAATACCGTGCCATGCATAAGGACAGCCTGTGAGTGACCCTTATCTGGCAGGTAATCAATGAGAATGGTGGGAACCCTAAACTGACGGGTTAAGCCACCTCATCAACCCTAATCTAACGAGTTAAAATGTCTTAACCTACGCTGGCTACTTAGTTCTAGAACACAAGGATGACTACTACGAATCACACCCTGAACTGGAAGGTGAGTTCCCATCCTTGGGTTCACTCGGTGCTAACCTTTACTCCCATCTGTAGGGACTCGACATAAATAACTGACTATGCATGACTTAATCTTACTAAATTCCATTGACTGACAAAATGTTACTGATATCTGACAACTAACTAAGATCATGAGGTTCTCCTGAGTCACATGACTGGCTGAAGTCTATGGAATCATATCTTGAGTTCAGATATCATGAAACATGACATAGATCTAGGCACACAACTATAGTTTTTGGGTACAAGTACCCCCAGGACGCGATGCAAGGAAACTGACACACATGACTGACTTGATCATAAGAGTAGAGTCCATAATTTATAATATCATATGTAGGGATCTCATACTAAGCATGGTTATCAACAATGTATTGCATGGAAAGGATTTCATATCATATGGAAGTACTTGCACTATCTTAATATCATGTTCATTGCATAATCATATTGGCAACACATACCAATAGCATGGAAGTTCATGTGGATTGCATGGTTATCATACATCTTGTTCATAAGTAAGATTTTTAAGTAAACATAGCATGATCTCATAAGAATAGTTCATGAGTATTCCAACAACATTTACAAGGCACATTAACAACATGGAAGTCATTGGAACGCAAGGGCATATCATTAATCCTTCACTTAGTCATAATTTAGCTATATGGCATGATTTCTAGTTTTTTAAGCATTTTATCAAACAACTTACATTCACATCTTAATCATAGGTGAAATCATCAAATTATACATCATGAACAACCAAATTTACATGTTTCCAACTCATATGATATCATGAATTCACAAAAACATATAAAGATTCCATCTTGGGAATCACCCAATATCAACAACATGATCATCAACACCCAACAATATATAAATCATACTTTATAATGTAAAAGAGGGTTTTTGAGCTTTATGGATGAAAGGGATCCATAAATCAACTCACGTATACCTTAGAAGGAAAGATTCTTGATGATTCATGGAGGAATTTCCTTGAAATCGGATCTTCAAGCTTAGTTACGCAACCCTAGTTGTTTTTCTCCTTTAGTGATCTTGGATGATAAGATTTGAGCTGATAATAGGGTTGTAATATGTTTAGAAGCTATATATTTTGTAGGGTTAAGTTTAGGAACGTGTAAGGAGTGTTAAAAGACTTAATTACCCTTAAAATAACTCAAAACAGAGTATTTTTGGCACCTGAAATTGACTTAGGCGGCGGCTAAGTGATTTCCTAAGCTAGGTTAGGTGGCGCCTAACCAATCACCTATTCTTGGGTTGGGCGGCACCTAACCAATCTCCTATGCTTAGGTTGGGCGGCGCCTTACCAATCGCCTATGCTTACTGTCTCTCACAAAAATGGGCATAACTTTTTGCTCCGATATTGGATTAAGGCAAAATCCAAAATACCATATTAACATCGAGTTATACTTGTTCAAAGATGACCCTTGCAAAATCGAACACTAAAACTTGATGGATTCAAAACCTCTTAGCTTGTATTACCTTAAGTGACTCATATGAACATGCTTAATGCATCATAAGCTATCCTATCTCTAGGATATTCATTGTAAGTCATGTACTCAAGTATGAATCACAGCATAGTAAATTTCATACGTAGGAATACTTATTCACTTCCAAGCTTAGAAACATGCGGGGTATTACAATAAAGCTTCCCAAGATTAGCATGAATTTGTTTTCCTAATTTTTTTCCAACCTTCTATATTAAAAATAATGTGTTCACATTGGCCTCAACACTTGGGACACCATTGCAATCAGACCTAGCCATAATATAATTAACAAAATTAGGCTTAGTAGTGAAAATATGAAAGGTCAAGTGGATCTACTTTATAAATTTCCAAAGAGTCAGAATATAGAAATAGAAAATGGGAATACTGGAGAAATAAAGGTCAAGAAGGTTAGAATTCAATATAATTTCTTACCAAAATATTGTACTAAGTGTAGACTACAAGGGCATAAAAATGACTATCTCATTTTGCACCTTGAGTTAGTGCAAAACACCTTGGAAGATATAGCAGAAATAGGAGACACAAGTTCAAAATAACAAATTAAGGCAATAAATAAGCAATGCCACTAAATAGTACCAAGGTAGGGTTTTCCAAGTGACAAAGTTATTGGGAATCCTGGAATAATATGTCAAATTTTAAAGAGGTAAAAGCTCTATCAACAATAAAAGAGTGAGGGAACAAGTGATTAATACATAATAACACACCTAATGTATTCTCACAAAGTGGAGCATGGGGAGGGTATAAATTGTACACAGCCATATCAATACCTCAAATAAAGGAAACACCAATTTTTGAAATACCTCCAACTCAAAACAAGAAACTGTATAAAAAAACATAATAGAAATAAAACACGAAATGGAATACACACTAATAAATATTAATAAGAAAGAAACAAGATACCCAAAGAGTATTACTATACACTATCTATCTGAAATTACACATCACCAAAATACCACGAACAAGAAACTGCAAGAAACATGACTACTGACATGGCTACAAATAAAGCATATCTTCCTGCTAGCAAAGACACACTTCCACCTACTAATAATGTACCCTAATTAATGTTCTCTACACCTTTCTATCTAGGTTATGTCCTCAGTAAGCTATAACTTCTCTGTGTCATATCTAATCACCTTCCTATAGTATTTGTTAGGCCTACCTCAACCCAACTTAAAAGCATGCATAGACAACTTCTCACATATCCATACTGGGGCATCCATGCATATTCTCATTATATGTCCAAACTATCTCAACCTTACTTTTTGCATCTTGTTTTCCATCAAAGCCACTCCCACTATCTATTAAAATAATCTCACTTCTAACCCTTTCTCTTGTCTTAAGACAGTACATCTATTGCAACATCCTCATCTCCACCACCTTCAACTTTTGTGTATGAGATTTTGTGACTATCTCACACTCCGTTCCATAAAACATGGCTGGTTAGACTGCCACTTTGTAGAACTTGCCTTTAAGTGTAGGAGGGATTTTTTTACCACATAAGAATATAGAAGCGACCCTCCATTTTATCCAACCTGTACAAATATAGTTGGTGAAATCCTCATCAATTATTTTATTCTCCTAGATCATACACCCAAGATACTCAAAACTATCTCACTTCTGAATGGACTGGGAATCCAGCTTTACTACCACATCAGCCTCATGTGTCAAACTATTAAACTTATTCTCTAAGTATTTCATTTGGTCCTACTTAACCTAAAATCTTTAGACTCTAGGATTAGTCTCTAAACCTTCAACTTATCATTAAATTCTCTTCAAATCTCATCAATTAAAACTACATCATCTATAAATAACATATACCAAGGTACCTCTCCTTGATACATTAGTCAATAAAGAAGAAAAGTAACATAATAATACAAGTAAACCAAATAAGAAAGAATATACTAACAAGATAGGCACCATAGATAAAGTATCAGAGAAAGGAAAAAAATAAAAGAGAAGAAAACAACAAAGAGATGATAAGGTGCTTTTAAAAGTTTGGGTAAAGAAGTCTATTAGAGACAAACAAAAGTAATAAACAAGATCTTTAAGAGAAAGGGTAGAATAGGAAAAGAAAAGAGATATAATTGATCCTTAATCATAAGAGACAATTGGAAATAATAATAAATAGTATGAAACACATCATATTATTAGGATCCTCTAAAAGGTAAGGCTGATGCACACGATCCCAATCCCGAGGAGACAGAATATAAGCATCACAAGTATAAGAAAGTTATGAATGAGGTGAATAATGAATCTTTGGTAGAGAAAGAAACACTGCAGTAAAGAAACAACAAGTTTATCATTATCAGTCCTATAATAATAAAGGATAAACCACTAACTAAATTATGAATCACAAATTGTAGTAATAGAGAAAAGAAATCTAAAAAAAAATCCATTAAAATCTATTAAGAAAAAAATATGATATAAATAAGTCACAACCCAAATGGAAATGAGTGGAACCCGCCCCATTGTATAGTGGTAAAACCAATAACTCTGAAAGAGTTAACCTACACTTAGAGTGAAACACCCCAGATTTTGGTCCTTGAAATTTTTTTGAGTTTTTAAACTCACTGCCAAGATTGCGATTCTCCTTATGAGTCGTAATATGTCATTGCGGGTCTTAGGGAACCAATCGTAGCTTGGACAGTATATTGTGACTATGACTAAGGGCTACAATTCATAAAGACTCAAAATGAGTCGTATAGTCCCATTCATAGCCAAATCAGTATAATGCCTAAAGTATTCTATCTTGACTATGACTTCGACCCTATGAGTCATAGGGTTTCTTAATGAGTCATAGGGTAGGAATAATAGGGTTACCAGAGAGGGGTACCTCAGCTAGTATCTAGACTATGACTCATGGTGATGAGTCGTACTGAGTCCTTACAAGTCATATAATGACCCATAGTCATTGGGGATAATTTTTCAGCTTTTTAATTAAGGAAATTTTTTATATTTCTCTCTTCTTTCACTTGATACCCACGATCATAAAACACCTTTGGGATGTTATTTTAAACCCTTTATCACTCAAAGCACTCTCAAGAACTCTCTAAGTTCTCCAAGGTCAAGATACTTAGGTTTTCCAAGAAGTTGGTCATCTAAGGGCTCAAGGGTGGATTTCTCTTCATAAATCTTAGTATTTAAGGAATGTTACTCTTCCCTAATTCTTATTTTATGAAAAAAATGTGTTTGAAATAGTTTAAATCGTATGGATTTGAATGTGGATTGCGTTATGGTTGAGGGTTTTGGAATATTTGATCCTTGAATTGTTTTTCCATGGTTTTTATGAGTTTTTCATGCTTTTAACTTAATGTTTTGAACTAATAGAGTACATGAGTGTGGGATTTGGAATGGGGGTTGAGGTATTCCCCCAAATTGATATTTTAAACTTGAAATTGGTTTTGAATAATTGTGTTCCCTCAATCCACCTATGAAATTGGCTTTGAATTACAAAATTTTCACTTGGTTTGACTCTCACTAATGATATAGGATTGAATAAATGGTTAAAAAATAAACATGGATTTTGAAGCCCTTGTTGTCTATGTTGATTTAATGAACAAAAGGGGTCCATGTATTTTTCCAAGTTTATGTGATTGTTATGGAATAGAGTTAATCTTGCAAGGGAATGATGATACTTATGGAGTGCATTAATGGTTAAATCCTTGGTTAAATAAATAGGTTATGTGAAACTTGTTTTAATTTAGTCTTAATAGGGGTTGTGTAGTTAAGCTATAAAGGTGTGGGTCTTGGATGACTTGTACTAGAAACTCACGTTTGCCAATGTAAAGTTTGGTCATGATTAACATGTGCATAGTTCACACTATCGGTATTATTGTATTTTGGATTGACATGGGGTTGGGAAATTCCCTGGTCTTTCTTTATACCTCCAGTTCATGCGGCTAATACGTATTGGGGCCCTTTCAGCAGAAGGAGCTGAACCAATATAGCCCATGGTGGCTTATTTATGATGGTTGAGCTACATATTATAGGATAAAGTTTTAATTTATTCTAAGTCTTTTTCCCTATCCTGATATAATACTTATACATATATATGATGATGTGTGAATGATTGAGAATTAGATTTGACTTAGAATTATTTTATCCCTTATCCCTGAGTTACATTTTAGTGCTCAACCTAGTAACTATCTTCGAACATTGTATCCCCTTATGATATAGGGTCCAAACAAAATTTTACTTTTTCTATGCAGTGTTGGTGGATTGGCTTGGTTCGTCGGTTGTTTGCAGTGAAGTGGTGATCTTCCATTATCCGAAAGACTTTTTAATTTCATTGGTTTCTTTCCATTACTTAGATTTGAAGACTTTACATTAACAGTATCATTGTCATTATCAGAGTCCAGAGCATGACCTGATGTTGGTTGCTTTTGAATTAGTTGAGGCTTTATGGATATTACTGGTGATTAGGTATTGATGTTAACAGTCTTAGATATTTTTATGTTTGTTTCCTTTCTATCTTGTTATATGTTTAGATTTTAGCCACTCCTAGGTTTGTTATATTCTATTTAGATAGGTAAGGATGGTCTCTGGTCCTCGATGGACTTGAGATACCCATCACGACCAAGCCTTAGTTTGGGTCATGACAAGGTAGGTATTTGAGCCTAGGTTTGGTTTCATTAGGTGACCACAAAGTTGTGTCAAGTGGAGTCTGTTTTATGGGTGTGTAGCATTCCACACTTAAACAGAAAGCTACGAGGCATTTAGGAATGTTCACTTTTTTAGTGATCTAAGGCTTTAGAGTCTAGGGTGTCGAAATCTCCTCTAATTCCCGTTTGTTCTCTCTTTTAGATCATGCCTTCCGAAAGATTTGATGCTCGTGGAAACTCCTTTGTCCCGCTTGAGGACACTATGGATGGGTCACATCATACTTGTGGAGTTTAGACTCTATCTAGGGTCATTGTTTTTTATTTCCCTCGTGGAGTTCCACCAGTCTCTATTGATCCTTCTTTCACTGGTGACACTCCTGCTCAGTCACCTTAGTGACATATTACTAATGCTAAGTTCCATCGTTCTATTCATCTGCTGACCTAGCTGGTGACATCTTATCATGTCAATCGGGTTCTACTAGTATTGCTATGAGTTCTTCTGAGGCCACTAGGGTTGACCAGGTTATAAGGCTTAATCCTTTGACCTTTACTGGGTCTAAGGTTGAGAAAGATCTTCAGGAATTTATAGTTGATATAGAGAAGATTTTTCATATGATTCATGCTTCTGACTCGAATGGTGTGGAATTTTTTGCATACCAACTGAAGGATGTGGTGTATTAGTTGTATGAGGAGTAGGACTAGTCTAGGTGAGATGATGCAAAGTTATCTTTATGGGAGGATTTCTCTGGCAACTTTCTTAATCACTTCTTTCCTCAAGAGTTGAGGGAGACGAAGGTCGAGGAGTTTATAAATTTGAAGTAAGGTAAGATGGCTGTAAAGGAGTATGCCTTAAAGTTTCATCAGCTGTCCTGTTATGATCCTGAGCTAGTGTCTAGCATAAGAGCTAAGATAAGAAAGTTTTCTTTAGGCTTGTCTTAAGACTTAGTGCTGGAGTGCAAGGCCGCATTGCTGAATAGTGACATAGATATTTTGAGGATTATGGTGTATATGTAGCAGGTTGGGGATAAGAAGAAGAAACAAGACGAGATAGGGGAGGGGCAAAGTAAGATATCCTAATATTCTGAGCAGAGCGAAGGCTAGTAGAATAGTACAAAGGATGGCAGGTAGTGATCTAACAAGAAGTCGGGGAATCTTGGTTCGTTTCCATGGCTAGTGCTCTATATCCTAAGTCATCCAGTGATCATTATTTTTAAAGCAATGTTAGGTTTAAGGAATAAGGTGCCCAATCTCAAGCTAGTGGGGCCCATTTAGCTCTATCAATCCTCCTTGTAGATTCTATAGACAATTGCACCGTGGCTTTTATGATGGAGGAAGGAATAAGTGTTTTAGATGTGTTCAACCTGGCCACATTCAGAGAAACTGTCCTTTAGGCGATGTTGATACTAGGGCTAATATAATCTCGGTTGTTGCTTCTTCAGCTCCTGTACCGAAGGATGTTGCTCTTAACTCCGATACTAGTTAGAATTATCTGTATGCTATTGACACTCATTTTGATTTTGAGGCTTCTCCTGTATTGTTACTGGTATGCTAAAACTTTTCTCCGGTGATGTATATTGTCTAGTTGATCTCGGGTCTAACCTTTCTTATGTGACCCCTCATATGGTTATCCATTTATGTTTTAGTCTTAAAAGTATTTTAGATCCCTTTTCTGTGTCTACCACAGTGAGTGACTCCACCATGGCTAAAAGTATCTATAAGAGTTGTGTGCTGTCTATCTATTGCAGTGAGATACTAGTAGGTCTGATAGAGTTGGACATATCATATTTTGATGTGATTTTAGGGATAGATTAGTTGCACTCTTGCTTTTTGCCTCTTGATTGTAGGACCAGATGTAAATGGGCTGCAAGAAAGGATCTTGGATGAAGCTCATGAGTTGACATATATTGTTCATTCTTGTTTGACAAAGATGTACAATGACTTAAAAAAGATCTATTAGTGGAATAATATGAAGAGAGATGTAGCTAATTTTATGGCCAAGTGCTTTGCATGTCAGCAAGTGAAGGTGGAGCACTTGAGACCTAGTGGATTATTTCAAGAAATTGAGTTGCCTATATGGAAATAGGAAATGAGTAATATGGATTTTGTTACTTGTATTCTGCGGTCTCGCCATCAGTTTGATTTGATTTGGGTCATTATGGATAGGATGACCAAGTTTTCTCATTTTCTACTAGTGAAGAATAATTTTTCAGCAGAGGATTCTGCTAAGATTTTTATTCAGGAGATTGTGAAGTTGCATGGTGATCCACTTTCTATCATATGTAATTGAGGTAATCAATTTTCTTCTTACTTTTGGCATTTTTAGAACAATTTGGGAACTAGGGCGAACTTATCACCGCTTTGTACCTGTAGATAGATGGACAAATAGAGAGGATGATACAAACTTTGGAGGATATGCTAAGCCTTTTGTGATTGATTTTGGTGGTAGTTGGGTTGATCATTTTTCTCTCAAAGATTTTGCATAAAATAATAGTTATCACCCTTGTGTTGGGATAAATTCTTAGAGGCTTTGTAAGGTAGAAGGTGTAGGTCTCTCATTGGGTGGTTTGAGGTTGGCGAGAATAGGTTGTATTGTCCCGACTTAATTTACCATTCTATGGAAAAGATGAAGGTGATTCAAAATATGCTTAAGGCCATGCAAAGTCGCTAAAATTCCAATGCGGATGTGAGGCAAAGGGACTTGGAGTTTTATGTGGATGATTTGGTGTTCTTGAAGATTTCTCCCATGAAAGGAAAGATGGGATTTGGGAAGAAAGAGAAGCTCAGTCCCCGTTATGTTGGTCTATATCGTATTTTGAGGCGAATGAGAAATATGGCTTATGAGTTGGAATGGCCTTCGAGTTTGGGATCTATCCATCCGGTATTTCATGTGTCGATGTTGAAGAAGTGTGTGGGTGATCCTTCCTTGGTTTTTCCTTTAGAGAGTGTTGATATTTCGGATTCCTTATCATATAAGGAGGTCCCGATTGAGATTTTGGATTGGCAAGTCTACCGATTGCAAACGAAAGATGTGGCTTTAGGAAAGGTTCTACGGAGGAACCAAAAGCATTAAGAAGATACTTGGGAAGCCGAAGAGGACATGAGTCCAAATATCCATTCTTATTTCCTGCTTCAAATAATCATGCTTGAGGTATGTGTATTCCTTAACATCTTTGTTTTCTAACTTTGTTAAAGGAAATTATGATTTTATTGATATATTTGTTTTCTGTCTTTGTTAAAGGTAAGTGTAGATGTGCCTTTTGTTAAATCATGCTAATGAAAGACTTGTTTCATTATTTGGGGACAAATTATCCTATTTTGGGGGGAGGGGAATGAATGACCCTGGATTTTGGTCCCTGAAAAAATTTTTGTGTTTTCAAACTCACTGCCTAGACTGTGACTCTTCTTATGAGTCATAACATGTCATTGCGAGTCTTAAGGACCCAATCTTAGCTTGGACAGTATGTTGGGCTAAAGATTTTGTTGTGACTATGACTAAGGGCTATAAGTCGTAAAGACTCAAAATGAGTCATATAGTTCCATCTGTAGCCAAACTAGTATGAAGCCCAAAACATTTTGTCTTGACTACGACTTAGACCCTATGAGTCATAGGATGTCTTATCAAGTGGTAGGGTGGGAGTTGTAGGGTTATTAAAGAGGGTTCCCTCAACTACTATCCAGACAACGACTTATGGTGACGAGCCGTAGTAAGTCCTTACGAGTTGCATAGTGACCTATAGTCACTGCGATAATTTTTTAGCTTTTTAATTGAGGGAATTTTGGATATTTTACTCTTCTCTCACCTAATACCCACGACCATAAAACAAACTTGGGACATTATATTCAACCCTTTAGCACTCAAAGCACTCTCTAAAACTCTCTAAATTCTCCAAGGTTAAGATACTTAGGGTTTTCAAGAAGTTGGTCATCTAACAGCTCAAGGGTTGATTTCTCTTTATAAATCTTGGTATTTCAGGCATGTTACTCTTGAACAATTCTTATTTTATGAAATGAATATGTTTTAAATAGTTTAATTTGTATGGATTTGAATATGGGTTATGTTATGGTTGAAGGTTTTGGAATGTTCGATCCTTGAATTGTTTTCTCATGATTTTTATACGTTGTTCATACTTTTAACTGAACCTTTTGAACTAATGGGGTGCATGGGTGTGGGAATTGGAATGTGGGTTGAGGTATTACCCAAAATTGATGTCTTAAACTTATTGATTTTGAATAATTGTGTTCCCTCAACCCACTTGTGAAATTGGCTTTGAATTGTGAAATTTTGTACTTAGTTTGACTTACTCACTAATGATATTGTATTTCATAAATGGTTAAACAATAAACATGAATTTTGAAGGCCTTGTTGAATATGTTGATTTAATAATCAAAGGAGGTCGAGGTATTTCCCCAAGTTTATGTGATTGTTATGGCATAGAGTTAAGCTTGCAAGTGTAAGGGTATAACAATACCCATAGTGTGCATAAAAGGGTTAAGTGAAACTTGCTTTAATTTGGGCTTAATAAGGATTATTTAGTTAAGCCATGAAGGTATGGGTCTTTGATGACCAGTACTGGGAACTCACGTTTGCCGATGTAAGGTTTGGTCTTGATGATTATATGCATAGTTTACACTTGATATAATTGTATCTTGGATTGACATGGGGTCAAGGCATTCCCTGGTCATCCTTGATACCTGTGGTTCGTGTGACTAACATGCACTGGGGCCATTTTAGTAGGGAAAGTTGTACCCATATAGCCCGTGGGTGCCTATTTATGATGGTTGAGCTACATAGTCCAAGATAAATTTTTACTTCATGCTAAGACTTGCTCCCTATCCCGACATAATACTTATACATGTATATGATGATGTATGAATGATTTTGAATTGGATTTGACTTGGAATTATTTTTCCTTTATCCTTGAGTTACATTCTAGGGCTCAACCCACTAGTCATCTCTAAATGATGTATCCCCACGTGATGTAGGTCCGAAGGAAATTCTACTTTTCCTGCGCAGCGTTAGGTGGATCATTTTGGTTCGTCAATCATTTGAGGTGAAGTGGTGAGTTTCCATTATTTGAAATACTTGATCAATTCATCAATTTTTTTTCATTACTTAGAATTAAGGACTTCACATTAACATTATCATTGGCATTAACATTATCATTGTCATTGTCACTGTCATAGTTGGGGGCATGTCCCGATGTTGGTTGTTTTTGGATTAGCAAAGGCTTTGTGGATATTACTATTTAGTGAGTATTGATGTTGACACTCTTAGATATTTTTGAGTTTATTTCCTTTCTATCTTGTTATATGTTCGGATTTCAGCCAATGCTAGGTGTGTTGTATTTTGTTTGGCTAGGCAATAGGGATGGTTTTCGGTCCTCGGTGGACTTGAGATACCCATCATGGCTAGACCCTCGTTCGGACCATGACATAGAGACAGTAAGGAAACTATCCCATTATTAGCTAAAAAATAATCCAATCTAAGCAAAACTAAGAAATGTGGAACATAAAACTGAACCAATCACATCCCTAGAATCCAAATGTTGATGCACCAAATCATACTAAATATGTTCAAGAATGGATGCAACCCGAAAACTAAAGAAACGTATTAGTCTAAATCAAGGGACAATGTCATCAGAAAGGATTCCATGGAAGCCCAAATATGTTCCTCTCCCTTGAAATTCGAATCACACATTAGAGTAATAAGTGAGGTCTAGCATGAGCCATTAGAATATGCGTTGCACTCAACCAAAGTAAGGGAAAATCTAGTATTAGAACAGGAAATCAACAGTGTACTGGTAGTGTCATCTGGAAACCCAAGATGAGAATACGAACACTTAACCAAAATATAGTACAATAATTTAATACACACTCACCCTAACTCCACCTAGAACAACAAGTAGAAATTAAAGCAGTGTAAGATCACTAGCAACAAGTCAATACACTTACAATTAAGTCAAGTCTAGTCAAGCCAAGTCAAACACCAAATATAATGACAATTTTATATATATATGTGTGTGTGTGTATGTATGTATGTATGTATGTATATGTATATATATGCATTACTCGTCCCACTCATGAAACCATCAAAATCACCTGTACCTTTTACATGCGTGCTATGAGTATCATAACCACCCTCTAGGTATGACCAGCAGGGGAAAATTCCATCCATGTACCCAAACCCTAAATCCACTACTAGAAATTACCCCTATGGAAATAGTTCAAAAATCGTTGCGATAGGTAAAAAATTGTTTCCATAGATGTCGCAATATTAGGCATGCATTACGTATATGAGCGTTGCGATTGGTCTATCACAACGGTTATTGCGATAGTTACAATAACCGTTGCAATAGATATACCTATTGCAACATTTTTTTGACCTCCTATTGGGACACTTCATATTGTCTATAGCAATAGTTAAGAACCTTTGCAACCTCCTAAGTCAAATGATCATTAGTTTTCCCATATAGTATTAATTTTGAGTGATGATAAGCTTAATGAAATTCAATAAAAAGGATTGATACTAAAGCATCTATCAACAATTCAAAAATCTTCTCAAGTAAGGTCAATTTCTTCATAACCTTCTTCATTTGGACACATATGAAAAGAGAATAAATAATTTCAATTAGAACTTAGATGACACCATATTTAATTTCCATTTAGAATATAGCAAGGATAACTATAAAAAGAATAAAGAGGGTAAGTCGGGCAATCATTTATAATACCATAACGAGAAAGGAAAAAAAAATAAACAAAGCTCTTCACTTCGCAAAGACTTCAAAAGAGCATTTTGGAGAACTGTTACAAAGCTTCAAAAGCTTTAGAAACCAAATCTTGATATTTTCACTGATGATGATGAGGGAGTTGCAAGAGAGGCTTCTACTGATGGAATGCTATGGGAATCTGATGAGATGGAAGTGATTTTGTATCTTTTTAAAGGGAGGATCCCTTAGAAGCATGGAAAATTGGATAGAGTGAGGCCTTTATCTTTTCCCATTCCTTACAAAATTCGGGCTTTAGGACTTCCTACTGATAAGATTCAAGAATCGTTCAAGGGAATCTATATCGAAGCAAGTGTATAAGAATCCAACTTTCTTGATTGGTTTGGCGAGACAAATTCAAGGCCTTCCAACGGAGGAAATGTACCAAAGGTTCAAAGTAAATAGAGTCCTTTAATTAGGAAAGGATCAATGTCATTTACAATCCGAGGGTTAGGTTACTTGGAACTTCCAGAGAGAGCTCTGGAAACATTCTGTTGGGTGAAGAAACAACCCAATCTTTTCCCAGATGATCATATTCTTATTTCTACCATTAAATTTCTAGTGGGATCAAATGAGTTAAAAGTGTTGTTTGGTTTGGATAAGTTTACTGGCTTGGTTAGTCGGAATGTGTATGAAGCAATATTAAGGGGTTATATTAAAGGAGGAAGCCTGAAGGTTGCTTTGAAGCTTCTTTCAATGGCTATGGAATATAACAGAGTGCTTGATACCGGGGTGTATGCTAAGCTAAAACCAGGCAACTCCTCAGAACAATTGTATCCAGGTAAAAACTAAAAACCATAAAGGACACCTACTTACACATGGTGTTTGCAAACGACAGAACAATAGTTCTTCCCAACTCAATTTAAATTAAGAAAAAATATATAAAGGGGAGGTAAAAAATTCTAAATTCACCTACCTTTCGTTCAATTTCACTTATTTTAGAATTCATGCTTGCAACATCCTTGACTAATTCTATCTTTTCATCAAGCTTCCTCGTCTCTATGTGCACATGCTTTCCCTCTATTCTCATCCAGCTGGAGAGGTGTATACAGATGGATAAAATATATTACCAAATAGAAAGCAATGTGCATAATATAGAGAAAACACCAAAAACTTAATCAGTATCAACTTATCAAGCAATAGTTGGAATAATTGGGAGTTTGATTAGTTATATGTTAGTATGTTATAGATTTTTTAGTGTGTTTAAGTTAATAGTATAGAATATCTTCACATTTCTCTCATAATTAGGAACATCAATATTTAAAAAAATATATCTAATCACTTTCCTCATGTTATACAGTCTAAACTTGATTCAAACTCCCATGTAAGTAGCTGTTGAACAAATAATTCAAGTCAAATTCTCTATTTTTATTTTCCATATGTTTCAGATGGTTCAGTGCCTCTACCATCATGTAACTTGGCCTTATTTTTACAACCAAACCTCATAATTAATGATTTTTTTATTTATCCCAGTCTCTAAATTCTAATTTAGAAGAATGACTTACTTCTATCGGTGGATTTTGATCAAGGGGATTTACGTGATCTCTAGTCAATGATTCTTCATAACTTCCACTGTGTCTATGTACTCCATTGACATCTCCGTGGAAAAAATATTATTATTTAGCTTGTTGGCATTACCATATCAAACCACATGGTCAACAAATTCTGGTTTCTGAAGAATACTACTTCTTGCTGTGAATTGATATATTCACTACTATGTACTTGATCTTTTCGTGGTGAATCTTTATAACTTGGAAGATCACTATGTGCAACATTGATTGGTGATACAGCAGGCGAACTAGGTGGACTTATAAGGATCACTCTCATATTAGTTTCTTGAACATATTTGCCATTATTTTAGATTAAAATTAATGATTTTGATCAAATTATAGATAAATATCTAGTTCCTCCCTATCCACACCACCATGTTTGTCCATTAAAGTTCAACTCATAATCATTCAACGAATAATTCTACACAAGAAAGAACTAAAAAGGAAAAAAAATACTAAACACTACCAAAATCTACTAATTATACAAATTTTATTTTATAACTAGTAGGTAAGGTGGAGTATGATGGAAATAAGTTCTCAACAATTAAATTAGAACAAAATCATGTGCTACAAAAATATAGGCAGCCATGAACTTACATGATTACTAGTACTATATGTAGTGTCATCCATGTCAGGTTGTTAAATGTTTCTCTTCTGTTTCACATGTTCAAGGTAGTTGATGTTCACACCTAACCAATATAATCGGACAGTGCAAAGAGAATAGTACAAGTCACAACTAGCCAATGATTCTCCTCTGTTTCTCCTATGTTTCACGTGTTCAAGGAAGTTTATGTCAAGTTATGTAGAATAGTGCAATTGATTATTTTCAATCCTTTTATAATATTTACAAAACAATCTACCCCAAAATCTAGAACAAGAAAATGAGCATAGTCTACTAAACAAAATAAATGCTAGCGATAGTCAAAGAGAGCACAAGAAGCAATCAATGAATATTTACTGGAACCACCTCTATTTTTAATCACATTAATCAAGGAGGGACTATCTATATGAATTCCCAGGTCTCAATTCCAAACAAGTTGAGGTCAGTTATATGAATCCCTACTACAGACAAGAAACAACAACAACTACAGCTCAATCCCAAACAAGTTGTTGAAGGCATAACCACCCACTTGAGTTCCCTCCCTTGATCATTTCTCTTTCCACTACCCCACATCACAATCACTTTATAACTCTACAGTAACTTTTGAAATTAAGAATGTAATTTTGTTCAAGGCCAATACGAGTCATCAAGACCAAGGAAAAAGAACAGTAATACTATCTTTTTAATTATAATCCAGGGGAAAAAGGATGCTTATTACTTAATGATGTCCATCTTGGCAACCAAATAACCCCTTAGTTATCTAGATAACTCTGTGATTTCCTTAAGACTTTTTTTAGTAAATATGTGATATAAATCTTCTATGGGTCTCCTTGGAAAAAGGTTAACTACAAAAATAAAGAGAAAACATCACAGATGGTGGATAGAAACTAGTAGAAACTATATCTATCATTTGAATTCGACAATCCATCATGCATCCGTGTCTACATGTTTGCCTATCCGATGATGCAAAGGACCTTTCAGCTACATATGAAACAAAACTCCAGTTAAATGGTAAAAAATAAAGATACAAAACTCATTTTCAAATAGAACTTTAATCATTTGAAAACCAACTGCCATGGAAGGCTCTGATGAAGTGCACTAGTGCTGAACAAATAGGGTCAAAACCATATAATGATTTTCTCCAAATAGAATGCTGGAAAAGCTAGCTTTTACAGTTGACATCACAATAGAATAACTTTGTTAAAAAATAGTCTGAATGTATTTGGGAAAGAATAAATCAAGTGATAGGGTAGCAACACAACATATATTGAACTTAAACACTACTACACGCACCAGACTCCCTTTGTACATGTAGCTTGAAAGCACTAGAACCTTCTCAACAGCAATGGACTTATCAATATTCCCTCCATATATTCCTTTAAACCTCTATCCACAACCAAAAATAAGTTAGCATTGGAAGTTGACTATAAAACATATAAGATAGAAAATTCTAACTTTTTGTACCTTAAGCTGAATGACGAGAACATTTGGTGCTTGAAGAATTTACATTTTCTTCTTTACTGTCTCCAATTTCTTATAGCTAAATAAGTGTAACTACTTATTCCACCAGCTGCCCAACAAGGAACTTATGACAACAGATTTATCATACAATACTAATTAAGGCAAAAGGAAAAAGTATAATATTTACTTCTCGCACTTGTACTTATTGTTTCCATCTAAAACCTCAGGCTGAAAAAATTTCAGCAAAGAATCTTTGAGTGAAGTATAGTGCAAAACATAAAGACTTATATCCATAATCTCATCCACCTTATTTGACTCAAAACCACATGCCAAGCACTTGGCTATACAGAGCACCCCCAAAGATATCCTTAACAATGGTATTCCCATTCCCATCAACAACAACACCATCACCCTTCCTTCTCTACTGTTGTAACTTCCTCAACCGCAAACACGTATTATGAAAGGGTTCAATGACATAGCATAATAATTAATGAGCATCCTCTTGTCCTCCATACCTAAAATATTGAGCGATAATCTTTAAGCAATTACTAATCTTGGATGGAATATCTAGAGATGAATAAATACTCAAGTACCTAACTATTCGATAACAAATTGAATGACTTGAAACAGCTATATGAATCCTTAATAACCCTAAGAAATACCATGCCTCAGTCCCATACTAGTCTAGCCTATAAGTTAAGGATTATATACAAAATCTTTTAGTAAAATTATGATATGTTTTCAACAGATAACAACAAACTTTGATGAACAAAAGTAGATCAAAATACATCTTGTACAAGCAAATGACCATATAGTTCTTATGACTCTGTCTCATTATCAAGCAGCTATAGAGTCTGCACAACCCTTTCATATTAACTGAGTGGTCAACTCTCATTTCCAAAACCGGATATAGAGTTCACCTGGCACAATCCATTTAATTTTTTTGTTCCTTTTAAATGGTCTTTAAGATGTTATGTACTCAGCTGCTTCAACAATTTCTAGAATATTTTCCAAGAGTTTTGCATAAAGAAATTAGGATACACAAAATGATGATATATGTTTCAGCAATGCAAAGAGATGCAAAAATATTGTTAGAAGCTAGAAATTAGGGCAGTGAAATCATATGGCTCTTTACAAGTATTTTTGCAAATCAGAGAAGATGCAAGAAGGATGAGTACTTGTTTCAATAGAAAACTAGGGTTCAATCAAAAATGGTCGGAGCACTGGTAGTTGGAGCAGTAGTTTATCAGAATACTATTGGTTAGAGCGATAGTCGGAGCAGTCGATCGAACCACTGATTTGAGATGCAGTCGGAGCACTAATTTGAGATGCAGCCGATCGGATCGGTATTTTTTTTAATATAGGACCAGTGATTTAAGACCCATGTCGGAGCATCTATTTGTTAAGACCACATCTTCAATTTTCTTTAATTTTTGTTATTTATTTCATTAAATTTTGATGGACATTGAGAAAAATTTGGAGGAAAAAAATTAAAAGCAATATATAAACTTTTTTTCCTCAATAAAGTATTGTCATAAGTGACTTTATGGCAACAGTTCATGAAACCGTTGCTATAAGGTACCCTATTGCAACGGTTATATATCAATAGCAATAGCTATAGTATCTACTAAAATAATATTTTTTGCAATGGTTGGAACCGTTGCAATAGACCCTCTATAGTAAAGCTTTTAAAATCATTGACAAAAGGTTTGTTGCAATAGGGGTAATTTCTGGTAGTGATCCAAGTGCTTGCAACTCTTATTTCCAAATAATCGTGAGAATGTCCAAATACCAAAACATTCCACAAAGCAACAATAGAATATATCAAAATAATGAAACCCCAATATCAATCCGACATTTGTAATATCCACAAGCTCATAGTAAAATCCATTTAAAAAATAACCACATCAAACAACATGTACTAATGACCAATACTAAGAAGTAGTTATCAAGATACTGTATGATATAGTATCTGGTAATAATACTTGGAAAGGAAAAGACAAGTTTTACTCATCATTTTCTTTTCCAGGGAGTACCATTCGATTATAACTAGTTTTAATTCTTAGCGTCACCATATGATAAGTATGATAGAAGATTCTCAGTATGCCCCTAATCCTTAGTGGGATGGATCAATAGTACTCAACATCTTGACTTTGATCAAGCAAATTAATTTTACATGCATTCATGATTAAGAGCCATATTTAGTTACGAAAGAGAACACATTTCATAAAACACTTGAGGTTCTTAAATGTACAACCCAAACAAACAACTTACACCTTGTATAATACTATAATTATTTACACTTGGACTAGCCAACATTAGGGCTGGCATAGTACGGTATGATATTTGAAACTTTGGTATGATAAATTTGGTATCAAATTTTTGTCACGACCTAATTTATTAGGCCATGATGACACCCAATATAACCCACCAAGAGATAAGCCAATCAGTAGTCCAGAAGGAAGCAAATATATACCCAAAACCTAGTGAAGTCAGTACAAGAGCTTCTAATACAACAGGAGTACAAAGTGGAATACTGAGTAAATATATATAAAGTCGTCTATGAAATACAAAATTAGAGATAAATCTAACAATAAAAGGGAGATGAAGAACAACTTCGAACATTCGGAGCTCATCCCAAATGTTTGTTCAGTGACTGCTTAGCATGATGTGTACCTCAACAACTAGAACTCATACTATTATGTACAGCCTATAAAAGTATAATATTAGTACCAAACACAAGGTACTCAATAGTCATCAGTCGACTGAGCTCCAAATATAATACAAGTATAAACAACATGTAAAGCAGGAATATAAACTATAGGCAACTACTCAAGTAATGAAATATAATAATATTAATGAAAAATTAAGGGTAAACTAGCGGACCCTACAAGTAATCTGGAACAAAGTTGTAATACCACAAGTATCTAGTCAATATATGATAGTAGGGTTAAGGAATAGATATAGAATATACAATGGTAGTAGTAAAGAAGGAAATGCTAAACCAATAGTAGTTAGAGAAGAGTAGATATACAGTTGCTCTATACTGATAGCCAAATAAGAATGTACTACTCTGAGGGAGCTCGTCCAACATCACTAGGGTCAATAATAAGGGAACTTACTCTAGCATAATTAGGTTATATCATCAAAATGTGAATAATCAAAAAGTAATATACCATAGTAGAATCCTACCATAAAAAGGAGAAAGGAAATTTTGAAATTGTACCTACAACTTCAAGTACTAATCCATAACCAGCTTGCCACGAACCTTATAATAATAACAAAGAAGTAATTTAACCAGCTTGTCCGGACAACCAATAACTTAATCGGGTCCCCAAAAGCCTAAAAGGTGCAAACATCCGCTCAATAGACATCAATCATAACCTATATATATCAACCCCCCATAAGACCATTATATATAAGCTCCAAACAATTATACTGGTGATAGGCAATGTATATGAATGAATAAATGCAAGGATAATCCAGTACCATCAACCAACTAAACAACATAATGTACCAATTATATATACCCTCTTCGGTTTGATGGCTCACAAGACAGGACTTATGATAATCACCTCTTTCTATACATGGCCCCTAGACAGAGAAATCTATTGGGGACTTGAGATATCTATATGTACTGCCTAGTTTTGAATCGGGATTTCTAATACCCATCATAAAAAATCTACTCTATCCAATATTGAAAAGATACATAGAGTTGTATAATATGTGACCGAACATCAACCGAGAGTAAATAAGGAACATGAACTGAGAGTAAATAAGTATAAATCTAAAAAACTATTTCTTGAATCAAATTCGAGACTAAAATGGTATAACAATGTAAAAACGACCGACATCTCCTTCGATCAAAGTGAATAAGTATTAATGAAAAAGTGGATAAGAATTGGACCAAAATTAGCCTCGGTCTAAGTTTTCAAAGTAGTATGTTTATTTTAACATAATCCAATAATAAAGGTGCTACAACTTTTGTTGTAAAATAACCAAACTTAAAAGTAAAAAAGTTAGAATAAGTTCCTTTTTTGAAACAGTAGTAAAACCACGCACTCTATACAATACATAATCTCATATAGATGAGTAGACCATAGCCTACCTCATAGTTGAACCATAACATCAAACCATCAATGAATCACTCTTCTTTGCTCTGCGATCTCAAAATATCATCTCTATATCAGAATCATAATCTACACATTAATATGAGGAAAACAAGGCCTATATACAATATAAAACTCAGAGACAAAAATTGGGTCAAGAATAGGTTTGTGGGACTCGCAAATGGAATTTTAAAATTAAATTCATCATGAGGTCTTCAAAGGACAAGGAACACATACTCAAAATTTGAGCATAAATGGAGCACAAATTGGGACTCAAATCAACCCTCAAAATTGAGGAGATTCAAGAATTAATTCTAGGGATTAAAAAAGAAAAAATAATGAAATTTGTTAGCAAAAAAATGAATAATGATTGCGAGATGTTAAATTATCTTACATTAGCCACAATGGACAATTTTCCACACTCCAAGCTTTAAAAATGGTGAAAAAGGGCTCAAAAACAAAGAAAAAAGTCGAGGAGGATGAGTTTCTACTACTAGGGATTTAACCATCGCAATCATGATGAACTCTAGTCCTGATTGCAATGATTGAGAAAATAGACCATTACAAATACAATGAAATATTCACAAACATGAAGAAGTATCTGAATCGGGTTGGACTAGCCCTTTATCGTGAATGTGCAAGAGGGCTCACAAATGCAAGGGTCAAAGACTTGACCCCTTTGAATAGGTCCTGCTCCTCACGATCACAGAGTAAATTGATCCTGCACTAGATGCTAAGAATCGATAGAAATGCTAAGTCCTTATGGACTATGACCAGGGGCTTAAGATTCATTCAGAACCTCATACATGCAAACAAACTATGCTACCATACCAAATTCATCATTTTAGACGCAACAAAACTATTAAAATTTTGATTCGAGGTCATTACTACAAAAAGTAAGTTTCACACTCATAATTCTATTTTTCACCAAAATTATCCAATAGCTCAAAATCAATTTAGAAGCCGTGAGGACCAAACAAAAGGTCCTTCTTTCCTAAATCAAAGTTTCAAAGCTAACGACGCTATTGAAATTCTCATCTAAGGCTGTTTACTAGGAGTTTTTGTACAAGGACAGTTTCTCGACTATAAAAGTTCCAAATAAAGAATTGGGCTTAAAGCCCAAAGAAATTGTCCAAAATCTAAATGTACTATTTTGGCAAGTTATAAATTACTTGTAGCCAATATGGAAAGGCACAAAATGTCAAAATCAAGCAAAACCAGTGAAAATAACCTGGAGGATCACTACAATATCCACTACTAAAAGGACTTTCATCCTCGAAAGTCAATGGATAGAAAGACATCAACATTCCAAGGAGCGAGGAATTGAGCCTATGTTCCCAGCCTTCCCAAATAATTTGTAAGGCCAACCAACACTTCCAAGGGACTTTGCTAAAGGCATTTTTTTCCTTCTCATCTTAACTTAAATGTCTAAATTTAATTCTAACTCTTCCTTAATAACCCACTGGCCTCTAACTAAATGTAACACGACTTAAGTACACCAACCCAAACCATAGAATACAAACATATACAAAAACAACTAAGTAGGTACTCAACTAGGCTAAAGATAACTAAGGCGTGAACCGTACAACCAACTCCAAATTTTAAATCTAATATTCTCTAATCTTTCCAAACTTGTTGTCTACTTTGAGCTACACAAAATTTCCCCAACATTATCAAAGCTCTATCTATATAATCATACCACAACAACACTGAAACACTAAAGCTGGCCTACTAAAAATCCACACAGGCTAGCATACAATAATTAGTACATAAGGTTTACTTAAATATCCAAATGATGATAAACATTGTAAGCAACCTTTTCCAAGCCATTAACTGATTTTGATAACAATCAAAACTAATATTTGTGAGTCTAAAGTACAATCTCTTGAAATTAAATGATCTACTCTAGGATGCTTCACCTTCAAATAATCCGCTCTAGGATGCCTCACCGACTATGGGTGAAACCTTGCTAAGCCTAACTAGAATACATCTCTCCCACTAAGTAGACATACAAAATATCTTATGAAAACTGAGAATCAAGGCCAAAAGTAGTAGAAGCCAATACAATGTACTGATGGACTATCTTTGATCATTTAGCTAATACAATCTCTCCAAATTAAAAAAGACTCAGTTGGTAGGTAATGAGTTGGCCTCATCAGCCTATCAATGAGTGCTCAACTGAATCAAAACCTCAAAAAGGGATATAATTAAGTTATGCAGTCCATAGTTATAATCTCAACATTTAAGCTGAACTACCCAATCTTAACTATCTAAACTGTTCTTGTTGACAAGTAAGCATCCAAATACTAAAATCTATCACAACTTCCATGTTGTTATTCAAATGAGTCAAGAACCACAATTGAAGCCAAAAAATTTTCACTAAGGTCAAGTAACCTAATCAATTTTAATATGAGAAATCAAGCATATACCCCAAACCAATCTCACCTTCAGAGACTAAGCATATATCCAATAGTTTTCGTAAGGGTTGGACCTGAAATATTATTGGAGAACATAACCACAACTGAAGACATAAAGATGTGAGAAATCAAATCCACATTTAATAAGGGAAACACATATCAAGGCATAATCAAGAATCCACCAAGGTCGTAGAGAGCATTATTAGTAGCCAAATCTCGAGCAATTTAGAAAACTATGATCTTAGCTAGCACCTAGTCAAATAAATACCTAATCAATGGAAAATCATGCTCACTCCCAAAAGAAATCCACTTTGGCTATCAAAAATCGATACATATGCATAAATCACGAAGCAGTAGCATCCTACCAAGTCATATTAGGTAGGATAAATACTGAAATGACAAATTTCTAAATTCACCTATTTAAACCAACCTTAATTCAAATGAACCATTAACCATTTTGTAGAAAGCACAGAGCACACAACTTAACACCAACACCAAGATCAAGACTACTGTCGGGTAATGAATCACACAAACTGGAAGGGCAACCTTCAACTTATCAACATTAGGAGCGGGCTATTAAAAAGGATCACCAAAGCTAGAATTACAACACAATCATGGAAGGCCAAACCTTCCGTCACTTTCATAACTCGCTCAACAACCGACCTTGCAACTAGAAAATAAAAACCAACCAACCAACCATAGTAGCCGTCTAAGCCAACAAGTAAGAATAGAGAGAAAAGGGAGTATGAACTGGATAACGCTAGTTTAGTCTTATATCAAGTAAGGACCAATAAAAGCTAAAACAACATTAATAATGGTGTGTTTGATATTAAGGAAAATGTTTTTCATGAAAATATTTTCTTAGAGAATATTTTCAGGAAAAAAAAGTTGGTTTCTTACTTATTTTCTATTGTTTGGCTGGTGAGTGAAAAATATTTTCTAGTGTTTGGTGAGTGAAAGGGTTTTTTTCAGAAAATACATTTTAGTGTTTATCTAAAGACTAGAAAATACTTTTTATAAATTAAATTTTTGACCCCAAAAAATACTTCTTTTAGGGTGTGTTCAATACGAAGGAGGAACATTTTCTGGGAAAATAAGTTATTTCTTACTTATATTCTTGTGTTTGTTATGCATGTAGAAGATGTTTTATAAAAGGATTTGTTTATATTTAACATATAATGAGAACGAATAGGGTAATAAGGATGGGATAAGAATAAGTTTTTAAACTTTTTTGAAAAAATAAATTAAAAAATTAAATCCTTTTTTTGGGAGAGGGGGTTGGGTGGGGGGAAAGGGTCATAATAAGTGGTAAGGTTGGGGTAAGAAAAAAGTTTTGAGTATCTTTTAAAAAAATAAAAATAATAATTTTTTTACAGGGATAGAGGGGTGGGGATTAAGGTAGGGTGGGGGCGATGGCTAGTAGGGGAGGGGTCACGGTAGGGTATAAGGGTGAGGTAAGAAAAAAAGTAAAAAAATTTAAAAAATAAATTTTAAAAAATTTATTTTTTAGGGTGGGGGATGGTAGGGGTGGGGGTTAGGTAGTGTGGTAAGAAAATAGTTTATTTTTTAAAAAAATAAATTAAATATTTTTTATGAAAGGGGATGGTAAGGTATGGGGGGTCAGAGTAGGGGATGGGGTAAGAAAAAAAACTAAACTATTTTAAAAAATTAAATACTTATGTTTTCTGGATTGGGTGTCGAGTAGGAGTAGGTGTGTTGAGAGTTGTATGAAAATTTCAACTTGAGAGTGATCTTGAAAGAGAGTTTTGAAAAATATTTTTCTCACCTTTTGAAGAAAGTCATTTTCCTTAGATTTGAGAAAAATAAGTTGATTTGGGAAACATTTTCCAAAACTTTTAAGCCAACAAAACATGAGGAAATTGAAAAATATTTTTTAGAAAATGTTTTACTTCGTACCAAACACACTCGATAACAACGGTATAAAGGGCAGGTGGCACAAAAAATGAAAATCAACAACCAACACCACTCTAGTACCATAACAAGGTCAATATGCCAAAGGAAATGGACTTCAACCCAAGTACTACACCTCAAGAAAATCATAATATTAATCCACTAAATCCACAACTAAAAGAAAATATATACGGGTGTAGTCACACATGCATAAATCTATACAAAGGCTTATAAAAATCAATATAGTAATATCAAGACGTATAAACACCGATGGGTATGAAACTCCCCACTGAATTCAAATAGAAATCAAAATATAGTAAACGAAGAGTGCACTACCTATAATGATGGAATCCAAAGTCATAGTCCCTGACCTGAAAAAAATAGTATGAATTTGAATGCATCCAAATTTAGTTTGAGCATCTGAACAACCAACTGAAAGACTAAGTGCATTTCCTCTTCCCGAAGGGGCCAACTGATCCGAACGCATTCACTACGGAATAATCCTACATTGGGCACTCTATAGACCCATGACTAGTCTCCTTATAGTCATAACAAACTCTTGAAAATTTAACCAGGTGATAAATATGACCTAAATACAACTGGATGACCAACTCACATTGGGCACTCCTTAGCATAATAAAGAGTCTCACCATAATTAAAACATGCCCTTGGAAATCTCTGGCGCACTGTACTGGTTAACCCAGAACAACCATAATGACCTAAAGACCTAGATTGAATATCTCGTAATGTCTAACCGGAGCTCTATCTACTGATACCCTTACGACCTATCTGAGAGCCAACTATTATCATAAGACCTAACTATATGGACCTGATAGGCTGCAACTGATGCCGACACTTGATGGGAGGATCCCTACCTTCAAATGTAATATCACTGAAACTGTTCTAATTGTATGGCCTCTTTCCACCACCTCTATACATATCAAGATATGACCTCTCTATAGTCCTCACATGATCTACAACCAAAAGGAAAGAATCGCCAACTGCTATCAAATGCTCTGTTGTTAAATGAAGTGGTAAAATCAATCCCCTGATAAAACCACACACTATCTCATGACTATATAGGAAATAACATAGGAGTATGTTGGGTCTTTTTGGGAAACCCAATATCATACTCTAAAATTGATAAAGAGCCCTGCTAAACACCAATAAATTTAACTCTATACTCAGATCCACTCGATGTACCGCGTACCACCACTGATTATGAAGTATCAACAAAAAAGATTCAAAATCCCCAATAGGGTATTATGAATAGATGAGGCGGTCATAAACTTTACTGGAACTGGGCCGATCTCAGACCCACTGGCTGACACTGAAGATCCTCGATATTAATTTATAACTTTCTAGCCTCATGCTGAGCTAAAACTCTTGTAACATACAAAGAAGTCCTATCTGCATTTATCGACAACCTCAAGTTATCCATCTAAGAAGGAGTGGAGTCAAAACAAGTACTTAGAGGTTCATAGAAGTATGGATACATGAAAAGGAATCAAGGAATACGAATTTCCTGATAATGCTCTATGTCATCCCAAAGATAGGATGCACACATTTCTATTTCGATTGTTAGTACTAGGCACGTAGCTCTTGTACCAACAACACCGATAGACCTATGCTCTAATATCAATTTGTCACAATCCAATTTCTCAGGTCATGATGACACCTTCCATAACCTGCCAATAGGTAAGATAATCTGTAGTCTGGAACAGCTAGTAATAGAATAATAAGAAAAGTAGAAGAAAAAGTAATTAAAAGAGAAAGAAGGCAAGAAGGAAATAAATAAATCCCAAAAACCTAGTGAAGTCAGCATAATATCTTCTGATACAACAGGAGTACAAAGTAGAATACAGAGTAAATATATATAAAGTTGTCTCTGAAATACAAAAATAAAGATCAGTCTAATAGTAAGAGGGAGAGCAGGAACAACTTTGAACGTCAGGAGCTCACCTTATGTCATGATCCAAAAACCAAAGGTCATAATGGCACTTGTCGCGGAAAGACTTGACTAGTAATCCTATCACCCAAACTGATATAAAATGAAAGATAATACAATAACCCAAAGCAAGACTCTTGGAACAAACTCGAACCACACAAATGTAACAAATTATATATATAACCAAGGAAACTATGCTAAAATCCGAAAACCTGATGTCACAATGTAAGAACTAACTAATATAACTCGAAATCAAAATATATAAGATATCCCATAAAGACCAAACTCTATCTCAGAATACAATAAAGACATACTCTAGATGAGAAAAAGTAGTATATAACTCTGGATGTATAGATCAACTGCTACCTTGAATGAGCTCTAAGTATCGCCTGAATCTACTGCCGAGAGATACACTCGTACCTAGATCTATACCAAAAGGGTGCAGTAGGGATGAGTACGGTCCACTTGCACGTAGTAGGTATCATAGGCCGACTTAGTAAAGTAGAATATACGGCATATACATACAAACTAGGGGCACACCACCTATACTAAAAAAATGTCCAAAATGATAGCTCACACCATCTCCACTAATAGCTCTATTATATACACATATAACAAATATGAGTAAGGGAAAGAAGAAAAAATATACACATAGACCAAATACAAGTATAAGAAGATAAACAAATGGACAAATATCAAGTCAAATTTAGAAATACAATCACAGAGCAAGCACAACACATGGAATGCAATGAAGATGATGATGATGCACGAGGTCATCATACAACCTTCGTATAAATCTACCAAACTAAAGCTTCCCGAAGTAGGACCCATGAGAGGTTTGTCAACTAACACCTATCAGATTCAGATACAGATGTAGGACTCATGAGGGGTTTGTCAACCCATATATAACCAATATCCAATACTAATATCCATGAATCCTCTCTGGCACATCCCTCGAAGAGGGTCTACAATGATATCACCAACCAGTATTTCCAATATTTTAGTATTTCTTAATGTTTCTAGTATTTTTAGTGTTTCTATAGTGGTACCAATGGTTCATGATCATATATATGACATAAGACATAAATCAAGCACAACATACAACAACAACAAGTGTACAGAGTGTAAGATGCAATGAGAATGACAATGCAATGCTCGTAATCTACCAAAATAAAAATATTCAATAATGATACAATATACTAACCATATGAGAAAATCTACTAAAATACATAAACTATCCATGATCCAATATAATCTAGAAACCATCAAGTGAAACCTGTAAGAAATACCACATAAATCCCAAAATCTAGGATTTTCCACCAAAAAAAGTATAATCAGACATACATATATCACTACCAGGCCAACAATATCATATAAGACTCCATACAGTCACACATAGCAAATAATGATTTGAAACCACCTAATATTATCCATATAGGCCCTCACATATACACATAAATTACCTAACACATTTTACATGATACAACCCCATACCCATAGCATACTTTTACATTATTATTAACTACCCAGCACAGTCTGAAGAAAATTAAGTCATAACCTACCTCAAATGTTGAAACTGGAATAATTAAGCCTTTATTCGAAATCATCTACAACATAAAAATATAGGATCTATGCATAAAAAAGCCAATGATAACCATATTGCCTATTTTTGAGTTGTGGTCAAATACGGACTCCCAAAATGGATTTTTCAAAAAAGAAGGATAAAATTGGAAAAAACATATTTCCCAAGATTAAAGGAATTCATAGGAGAAAAACCAAGTAAAAATGAAGTGAATTTAGGGTTTGAATTGAAGAAATACTAGTTTTAGGCCTTTTGGGCCAACATCCTCAAATTTCACCTTACATTCTATGTTTTAACGAAGTTTAAATGATAAGAATCGAAGATAAATAATTGAAATAGGAATTTTGAGATTAACCAAACTTAAAAATAGAAGAAAATGCTCTAAAACTCAAATCCCAAGCTCCAATTTTTGAAAATGGTGATGAAAATCGAGAAAAGAAATATTTATTTTCAGGTGTCATATACAGCTAAAGCGGTCAAGTAGCTGCTTTAGCATTCACTACTAAAGTAACCAAGTACTGTTAATGGTACTCGCTTAGCGTGCCAGTCCACTAACTCTGACAAGGGCCACTTTAGAGCCTTTAGCTAAAGTGGCCAAGGACCGCTAAAGCGCCCTTGCCTAGCTGGTAACAAGCCACTAAGTCAATCAAGTTGCGCTTAAGTGCACACTGCTAAACTGGACAAAGTATCACTTTAGTGGCTACACTAGTTGAGTGGTGCACCAGCTGTGGAGACATGGAATTTCAAGTCCCTGCGGATCCCTTGAGATTCATCTGGAGTCTTGAGTATGCAAATGAACTATGTTACCCTACTAAATTAGATTCTAAGGAATCAACGACGATATCAAATTTTTGATAAAATATTATTTTAACAGAGTTGACCCCCGAGGTCTATTTTTACAACTTTTTGAATAAAGGATCGAAATGAGATAAAAAAATCATAAAACCACACCAACTATATTACCAAAATAAAATAAATGTTTCGAATATACTGGTGCAATCTATTTTTCCATACGACACACAGATAAAAAAATGTTGACTGAAGTCAACTATAAGCCTTAAAGATCATCAAAAACCACAATCTCGCATAAACCACACCAAAATGCATTGGGAACTATATCAATTATTTCGACACCCTAAAATTACAGCAACACAACCACAAGGAGGGATGAAATTATCAAATCATATAAAAATAAATATTTTACATAAATCACCAAAAATTAAGTTGGTACACCCCATATCTCTATCCATGACTTCTTTGCATAATGCACATCTCAATAACGAGAACTCGTACTATGATCAACAAGCTATACATGTATAGTATGAGTACCAAACATGAGGTACTCAATAGTCATTTATCGACTGAGCTCTAGATATAATGCAAGTATAAAAATGTAAAGCAGGAATATGCAGGTATCTACTCAGGCAATGAAACACAATAATGCTAATGTAAAAGTAAGGGTAAGATATCAGACCCTATAAGTAATCTTAAATGAAGGTACAATACCATAAGTAGCTAGTTAATATACGATAGTAGGGAAAAAAATATACAATATACAATGGTTGTAGGAAAAAAGGAAATGATATACAAATAGTAGTTAAAGAAGAGTAGATATACATTCTTGTTGTACCGATGGCCAAATATGAAAGTATTACTCTGAGGAAGCTAGTCTAACATTATGGGGGTCATAAATAACTAGCTCTAATGTAATCAGTGTATATAGCAAAGATTTCAATAATCCATAAGTAATCTAGCATAATATAATTCTGACATGAAAGAAAAAAGGAAATCATCAAAGCGTACCTACAACCTCGGGTACCAATCCATAACTAGCCTACCATAATCTATATAAGAATAACTAAATAACAATATAATTGGTTAGTCTAGGCAACCAATAACCTAACTGTCCCTCATAAGCCCAATAGGCACAAGCAACTACTCATCAAACAACAACCATAACCTATACATACAAACCCCCTATAATATTGATAGATATAAGCTCCAAACAATTATACTGGTAATAGAAAATGTATATAAATGAATGAATTCAAGGATAATTCAGTGCCATCAACCAACTAAGATCCATAACTTACCAAGTATATACACCTCCTTCGGCTTGCCAGCTCATAAAGCAAGACCTATGAATATCACCCTTCCGTTATGTGGCCCCCAGATAGAGGAATCCATATGGGTCTCAAAATATCCACATATATTACCTGGTCCCAAGTCAGGACTTTCAATACCCATCATAACAAATCTACTCTGTCCAAAATCAAGGAGATATATAATGTAGTATAAAAAGTGCCCAAACTTGAATTAAGAATAAATTAGTATAAATCTAAAAATTGATTGCCTCAGATCGAACTTAGGACTAAAATGGTATTATAATGTAGAAAGGAGTCAAAATCTCCCTCGATCAAAGTGAATAAGCAGTGATAAAAGAGTGAACTAGAATTGGACCGGAATTAACTTTGGTCTAAGTTTCCAAAGTAGTATGTTTACTTTAAGATATCATATTCCAATAATAAGGTTGGTACGACTTTTCTTGTAAAAGAACCAATTATAAAATTGAGAATAAATCTTTTTTTAAAAAAATAGCAATAAAACTAAGGTTTTATCTGGAATCATACCACTAAATTAGCATAAATACGTCAAAATGCATGTGTTCCATCACTAGTATCAAAATAATACAACCATATGTGCCAAACGTCTATAATCTAGAATCACTTCCTTTAAAAGGGTAGCGTACTTAGTGTCCAACTAGTATCATAACCATAAACTCAGGCCCAACAGTACTTATATTAACTAGATATCAACACCATAATTCAAAAAACTATGGTAAACAAAGGTAATAAGATACTAGAGGGATCTAATTACTAAGTAATATGGTAAGTCTTATATTATAGGATCCTTCATGTCAATTATGGTAAAACAAATCTAGGCTAAGGGTTGAGTAATACCATTATTCTAAAAACCCTAAATAGGCTAATTCATAATACAACTTGGTATAAATATATCCTATAACCCCTATCTAACAGGATACAATACACAATCTAATAGAGAAAAGTAGATCGGAGCCTACCACATAGTCAAATCACAACCTCAAACCATTCAAGGACTATTTGTCTTTCCTCCATGATCTTGGAATATTGTCTCTTTATTAAGGTCATAAATGTATTAATACAAGTAAAACAAGACCCATATCGTAATATAAAATTAATAATTTATGCATTAATATAAGGAAAACAAGGACCCATATTACAATACAAAACCTCGAGCCTAAAATTGAGCCAAGTTGAATACATCACAAGAACTCTCAAAGAACAAGGAAAACATACTCAAAAATTGAGCACAAATAAAGCACAAATGGGGGCTCAAATTAGCCCACAAAATTGAGGAGATTCAAGAATTAATTCTAGGGATTATAATGAAAAGAACAAAATTTTATGAGGAAAACAATGGGAAATTATCAAGAGGTGTTACATCATCTTACCTTAGCCTCAATGGATGATTTTTCATACTCCAAGCTCTAAAAATGGTGTATTGAGGATAAAAAGAAAGAAACAGACAGGAGAGGACATGTTTATACTACCAGGGGCTTAACCATCGTAAACGCATTAACCCATGGTTGCAATTACAAAGGCCAAGATAATAGACCACCACAAATACAATGAGATATTCATGCATACAAATAAGTATCTAGATCAGGTCGAACCGACCCTTTATTACAAATATGAGAGAGGGCTTAAAAACTTAAAGGTCAAAGTCTTGGCTTTTTGCGAATGTTACCTACTCCTCGTGATTGTGAAGAGTAAATTGACCTTGCACCAGATGCTGAACACTAGTAGAAATCCTAAGTCCTAAGAGACTCCTACTGGGGGATCAATATTCTTCTTAAATATGTGTTTGCAAGTGAACTATGCTACCTTACCAAATTTTATATTGAGGACTCAATGGAATTAACAAAATTTACATCTGAGGTCATTTTGATAAAAAGTGGACACTACAACCATAGCTTTATTTTTTACTAAAACTATCTAATAACCTAAAACAAGTCCAGAAGCCTCGAGACTCAGATCAAGGGTCCTCATAGCCTAAAATCAATGTTCTAGAGCTAATGGCACTGTCGAAATTCTAAAACTAGGACATTTATTAGGAGTTTTTGGTCTAAGATTAATTTTTTAACTTCAAAGGTTTCAATACTGGAAACTTGGCTTAAAACCCAAACAAACTATCCAAAAACTAAATTGGCATTTTCGACAAGGCATAAATGCCTTGTAGCCACTATTGGAAGCCACGAAACATCAAAAACAAGCAAAAACAGAGAAAATGACCTGGAGGGTCATTATAGTTTTTCAAAATACTCTACCATTACCGAATCATATAATTCAATATGTTTGATATTTTGACGTTCGCTTCTGGTATTTTTTGGTATGGTAATCGATAACCATAGTTTACTTCACTTTGATCTTATATACTCATATAATATAATATTTTGACTATCTCATTTCAAAAATTCATCTCAATTGTATTCTACCAACATATTAGACACACACACACACACACAAACACACACACACATATATATATATATCCAAAAGAAAGTACAAACAACTTCTTTTGTAAATAAATTACATAAAAAAAATTCATTCAAGTCTAAACATTCAGTTTTATACTAATACTAAGTTGTGTATTTATTAGTACATATTTTGATAATAAATATTATTTATGTATGCAGCTCTATACTTTGGTATGGTATTCAATATTTTGGAATGTCATTTATAAATATCAAATATCAAAAAAAATAAAATGTATATCATATATACAATACCATATACCATAATACCAAAATCATCGTATGAATAATTTTGGTTCAATATAGTACGGTATATACGATACCTTGCACACCCCTAGCAAACCAATGTTTACATTGAATTTCAAAAACCAAATCTCTTCCAATCTTATTTTTTTTATCTTCTTCCCCCGAGCTATCATGAAACCCTTTTCATTTTTTCATTATTCATTTCTAGATCTATATAGTAGTATATGTACACTTTTATACATTATTATTCAATCAATATACATAAGTATACATTATATAGTATCTAAAATGCATACACGATGTCTCTATTTTGTCTAATCATGTATAAATAATATACTATGTGGAACAATATATCCACACTATTATACACAAAATCAAACACAACCAGGTTATCTTGATCTTCATAAAAAGTCAGATGATCAAATCGATTCATATAATCTAATTGCCACCAATATACTGTTGGATTTGAAATTCATAGGGCGTCATACGGAAGCTTATAGTCACAAACCACGTAGACAATGATTCATATAAAACAAAAACTTATACTAAAGAGATATATTATGAATATTATTTGACCAATTGACCTACCTATTAAAAACTAATTCAAAAAGTATAAAAAATATTTGAGAGAAAATATCTCTCTAAACCAGACTCTTTTGTGGACTACATTGTGGATGTTACTATGTTATGGCTCGAGAAGAGGGATCCTTTATTTATAGAGATACAAAATCTTTTCTCTAGGAAAGAGGTGAACTAAATACGAAAAGGATATATTTTTATTTTAAGATAAATAAAAGTAATTATGTTATTACTTTGACACCCCTTCTAAGAAAAGTAAAACTCAAATTTGGTAAAAAAAAATCAGGTCAAATCCCTAACAGATCTCTCTTTTATTCTTGATTTTCTTGGTATAACTTGATCCATTTTTCTTCATATGCATGATCTTTATTTTTCACATAATCTTCATCGCTGCTGCTGGACATGCTTAAAAAAAGAGCTTTTGAGTTAAAAATATGTAAGCCCATTCAGGTTAAAAATATTGGAACCCTTTGCAGGGTTAAAAGTGAGCTTTATTTTCAAATATATAACAACAGTATTGTTGAAAATATAATTGACAATTAACTCCACATGTAGTATTTTGGACTTATTTTTTACAAGAAAAAATCTTCATCATCACCAGGTTGATTGCAACTTTGATTTGACATGTCTTCAATATGAACCATTAAACCATTGAACCATAGGCTCTGATACCACTTGTTGGGTTCAAAATTGATAGGGCGTCATACAGAAGCTTATAGTCACAAACCATGTAGATGATAATTTAGAAAACACAAGAAACTATACTAAAAAAGTATGTTAGTGTAATACCCTGCAAAATTCTCTCATAGTCTGAGCCTTAGAGCTTGTTCAGTGAAGCAAAACTCTGGTCCCAAAAGTTTGAGAGGTGTGTTCCTAAGTGTGAAATACTTTGAGCCATGTAGAATTTCCCTAAAATCGACTTTTATTCATGTAGAGCATTGAGTAAGCTTTCTATCGATACCAAATTTACCCAAATTCGATACTCGGACAAAGAGTTAGAGCTATTTTAGTGAGACAGCGAGTCCCCTAGCACTTTAGCGAGTCACGGAGCTAGCCAAAATGGCAATCATCAAAATTCAGTGAACCTTCACGATTATGGCGCATCGCGGCAAGGCTTAATTTCAAATTGTTAATTTCTAGTGCGCCAATGTAATTCCACCGCATCGTGGTGCCTTTCCAATTCACAACCAAGGTGGCAACGCGATTGCCACCTGTAACGCCGTAGCCTCAAGCTAACCCTTTAAGCCAAAACACTACCCTTGGGTTCCAGTACAACAACATACACACTACACTAAGGATATATATATAAGTACATATCATATCATATCACATATGGCATGGAATATCGTTAGACTGTACATATATGGAATGTCTATACACAAACCAACCCAACAATACACTAGTCTGACATAGCCTCTATACAGTAAAATCAACAAGTCATTGGGACAAACCCCCAACTGACTCAACAGACCAAAGGGATCACAAAACAACAGCACCAAAACTAGCAACTTGCTCCTCGAACCATGAGACTCACCACTGAAGGAACGTAGATGCGGCACTCAGATATCACTATCGCAGTTGCGGCTGAGTACCTGAACCTATATCATGGTAAGAATGTAACCCATAGAGAGATATGTAGGTCAGCACAAGATACGTAATGAGTATGTGGGGGCGCATACAAAATATAAATAATATCACAAATTTCGTAAAAACGTACATACGGAGTATAATGACACCTAAATTGAGTGGCATTGAATCATGCAACTCATAACATCTTAGATAGGAAATGTAGGAGAAAAACCTCATAAATCATTATAGATTATCATCGGCAACTTGACTTACCACATCAAAACTCAAAGTGACTCGGTATTTCAATAAACATGACTCTTATGGACAAGGAAGTTTCCTATAACCTACAACCCCACGTCAGCTATGTGGAATACCAACGTTTGAAACCTCCGTTGGCGGGAGCATCATACTCTTTGCCAGGGAGTACGACCTTAAAACTGCAATAATCACATTTGGGCTCTCTGGCCAATAATATCATCATCAAACAACCCTATGGTGGCACATAGGTTTGGGGAAATACCAAATTTCCCTCTCGGTGCTAAGTACTACTCCCCGACAAGCTCAGAACGCGTTAGGAAATCCACCACAACACCACAAGGGTCTACCATAAAGACCAAATCAAATCTCTTTCTCATTTATCAAATCATATCAATCTGTGGATTCCTAACTCAACACATTTTAGCTCAAAACATTTTAATCTTCCTCAACATCAACAAGGTATCAATGCATTGAACCATAACCGAATCGACATTTGGAAAAGGATATAAAGACTCAATACATAATAATTTCAACAATTTAACTCATCAAAACCATCTGGAAAATACCAAGACTCATTACAACTTCAATATCAACATTTCTCAATTTTTCATCTAACTCTCATTTAAAGGTACTTGAGACATCAACCCATAGTAGGGATATAGAATTTCTAATATCAATTATAAATTCATAATAAAAAAATAGTGGAATGATAGTATAAATCAAGGCTTAACAAATTAAATTATCATACTCTCATAATCAAATACTTTTTGGACATAATTCCATCTCAACATCATACACATATTGGATGACATAATCCCATAGCTCATGGACAATAATATAAGATATAAAACCATATTCC